>NC_142805.1:7651967-7676625 GCF_049724085.1 Artemia sp. Qi Xiang Cuo
ATCTGTTTTTTTTTAACTTCTATCACTCTTTGTGAAACACTGTCTATTAAAAGGATTTTATTCTTATTTGAACTTTTACTTATCATGATAGAGCTTACTATACCAATCAACAGTTTTTTTTTTTAACCATAGTTCTCAACAGATTGGGAGAAAAAATAAAACTAAAGCGTGATGATCAAACAGTTTAGGCTTGGGCAGTCCTCTTAAATTCGGAAAAATTTCCCTTCACTATTAGTTTTCAGCTGAAAAAAAATGCTGTTCTTTGAAATCTTAGATTCTGATCGCTTTTCAATCATGCCCAGTCGGAATCAAAAAATTGTGTGCGGTACCGTCTCCATTAAACCCCGAATTCTCGTTCTTAAATTCGAAAACATTACGCATAAGCGTACTCAGTCTACTTTTTCAAATTTTATAGTAGAGAGAAAAGAAAATTGAATATGGTTTGAAAGATGTTTACATAACCTTTATCTAGGCAAATTTTGTCTTCTTTTTCCAATGACAATGTTGTACTTCTATTGCTTATAGCTTCTTCGGGGTGAATACCTCTAAAGACAATATGATTTTCCCCAAAATAGAAAAAACTGATTGCACAAACATGTTCAGTCTGCATAACTTCTATCATTTTGATAAAAAAAGTTGGCAAGAGACAGAAATCAATAATGGGCATACGGTAGTAAAAGCCAGAAATTTTTTTTGTAGTTTTTTGTCTCGTCATTTTGGCGGAATTAAAGAACACATATAAGCCAAACACCATAAGAATAAGTCAGAAAGTATAAGAACAAGATGTTTCAGGCTCATTGCTCTTCAGGGGGCTTTAATTTTTCAGTAAACAAATCTAATGGTAAAGTGTCGTACAAGAAGTTCTAATAAAAAGGATGATATCGTTCATCAAGTGATGCCAACAGGGAAATGTAATTGTCGAATTTTGATTTGCTTATTGTTTTCCTTTTTGGATATTTGGGTTTCCCATTCTACTCAAAACGACTCTTTATCTGCCAAGTTGGTCTTAAATTTCAGAATTCCAAAATGTTTCTCATACCAAACTTATCTTAGGCTATGTCCAGCTACGAATATCTAAGCTTTCCTCTATCAACGCTTCATTTAGTACACATTGGTTTAAAAATTAGTCCCCGGCAAGCAGTTATCTTGGGATTTTGGCAGAATCTCTTGGGATTTTGACAGAGATATCACAAGTTTTCTTTGCCTGTTCGATTCGGGCTTATTCACTCTCACACTCTAAGCGAGTATACTCTGGCTCTAGGAATTCCTGATCGATATGTGACATGTTGCTACTAGACAAATGAGATGGGTAGTAATGAAACATATTTGACACACATATTTATGTTTTTTGAGCCACGGGTGTCAAAATGAAGGTTTAAAGTCTCTAAAGACTCAGCAAGATGAGAGGGACTAAAGAACAAGCATGAACAGGTATGCCCTTTTATACGCGATTGCTGCTTACCTGATGTAGTTAAAGGACCGTGTCTGGTTATGAAAAATAACATGAACTGCGAGATTTTAGGTCCAAAGCTGCCGTTTATGGAAAATAAGTTTTGTTCTACGGTGTGGTGTAAGCACTAATGCAGGTCAAATCACCAGGCCCCAAAGCACCAGCCAGTTTTCCTTCACTTATGTTTGCTGATTTCATTCCTGTCCTTTTTGAATGGTAAGCCTTAATGAAATCAGAGTCATAAGTGGCCTTTTTTTTCTGACTGCTTAATCAGCCTTATAATTGGTGGCAGATTTTTCCTGAACAACTAATCTTTTTTCATATGCCATAAAAATCCTTTGCTGGTATTTCTTCCACACTTTCTGATGACTTTTTATTAATTGCTTCTCTTGGAGTAGAAGATATTAAACGTTTTCAGAGCTTAAAAACTGCATAGTTCCCAACTCTCATCTTGTCAAGCAAAAATTATTCATAAGCCACTTTTTGCACACCTTTTTTTTACCTTGGTCGTACAAAAATTATTGGGCTTTTCCTAGTTTTCTCTCCTCTCTTTCTTGAACGTTTTAGAACCTTCTTTTGCATCAGTTATATGAGGTACGGCTGTAACAGTATTTTGTCTTAACTGTCCCAAAACGACATAAAAAAAACTCTTCGGGTCAGTTATTCTTAGCTTACACTATAGTCTACAGTCTTTTAGACTCTTAAACTTTCTTGCGTCATGATCTTTGTATCTATAGGTTGTGTACTCCTTTCCTGAATATTCAAGTTGTTTTCTCTTCGCACGTGTGATGTCTTTTGGTTTCCTACCTCTTCTCTTTGGGATCTTGATTCTTTCGTCAGGGTGTTGTTAATTCTTTTATTTATGATGAGCATGAATGCAGCTTGAACGTGCAACAACTATAAGTGAGTAAGTAAGTAAGTTTCTTTACCCTGCATAACTGTTAAGCTACATTAAAAGACCATACTACAACCTGGTTCTTTTTCAAGCCCTGTTGCTTCAGATACATCAACGGCCACGGTTCCTGAATGTTTTTTTACCGGCATTTCTTCATCATTTTCGGTGACAGGTTCATTTTCTGGTTCATATTCTGAACCTAGCCCATTCAGGTTCTGGTATTCTTAACCATTTAAGATCATATTCTCTGATCAGTCCGAGGATTGGGGGGGGGGGCTCATTTTACGTGGTCTATACACATTTTTGCTTAATTAGAACTTTCTGAAATTAGACTGGGTGTTTAAATGTAAAATCTCAAGCCTCGGCACTAATGGACTGAAAGTCTTGTTGAATATAACAATCGATGCAGAAAAAATTTATTCTAGATGGGACTCAAAACTCAGTTTCGCAAAAAGGTTAACTGAACACGTTTATGCATAACGGTAAGAACTTTTATGTTTCACTAATTGCAAATCCATTGGCAGAGCCCGGTTCTTCAATTTTTCTGTTTAAGAATTAAAATATTTAATTTTAATTAAAAGTTTAGAAAAATCTTTAATATTTGGTAAAAGTTCTGATAACCAGTGATTGTGTTGAGTAATTGCTTAATGATATTTTGCTAACGAATTATAGGTAAAGGTAGAGGGAAAATTGTTCATAAAGATGGAAATTTTGCACGACTTATGATCTTCCATGCAGCTGAAGCCATCGTGATTTCTGCATTAGGGCTTTCTGATGTTTTAATACTTAGCATATATGTCTAAATATAGTGAAACATGGTCTATAAATATGAAAAGTGGAATATTATCATTTACAATCTCTGAATACAAAGCTCCTGGTAGAACTTGCCATCTCCGTAAGAGATTTTCTGGCGAGGCTGACCTGTCATCCTTGCCTTTTTCCTCCTTGAGCTCAGTTGAATTTAGAAGTACATATTTTATGGAACATAGGAAAAGATTGATGCAACAAAAGGGGTACTATTATCCCTCCTCCGGCACCAAAAATAAAGGCAAATATCATGAGGCAATGAACATTATTCACCCCTCCCCCTTTTAACAAGCTCATTCTATCTTCATCTGAACATTTAATGGTAGCTAAGATATTTCACCATTAAAATGTATTATTGGAGGCATATGCTCCCACCCCCTGTAAATGACCCACTGCTCTTTCTTCATAATAGCTGATGTGTAATCACAAAGCTCTGTATAAAACTTTATAAAATATGAAGTAAGTCAGTCCAGTAAAATGAAGCTTTAAAATAAATATCAGGAATATTTTTCTGCTCTAAAAAGAGAAGGAAAAATATTCCAAAAGTAGACTTTTCCCTCCAAATGTAGGGAAGAGTGGGGCAGGTTGAGACAGTTTATTTTTATTTCCATACCATGCTTGGCATTATTTCACCATAAAAACTTATTCCTAAAAATATATTTTTTATTTTGGTATAACATAGGCAATAAAAATAATGAAATTTTTTAAAAAATTTGCCCCACCTCAGGGCAAGTTGATATCAACAAGGAGTAAGTTGATACTGTGGTAAGGGCGACGAATATTTTGGAATGATTGTAATAATTAGGCTGTTACAAATAAAGACACAAACATTTTTAGTGAGTACAATTCAAGTTAAGTATAAAACAGCTAAATTTAAACATAGCTCTTACCATTAATTCAATTAAGAAAATCAAGTTTTTTTTAATTGAAAGTAAGGAGTGACATTAAAACCTAAAAAGAACAAAAATTATTCCGTATATGCAAGGAGATTCCCCCTCCTCAACGCCTCACTCCTTACGCTAAGGTTTTTATTGTTTTAAAAGGTAGTTTCGCGACAAAGAGTCCAAGTGGCAAAGTGTATATCAGAAAGGGTATAGCAAAACGCATCGTGAGTTTCTCACCATCTGATTGTTTTTTATTTAGAATTAATAGAAACAATGTCATGTTGCTGATTTCGGAAGCTGTAGCTGCCTCCCTCAATGTCATTTCCTACGCCTCTTCACTTCCTTCACTTCCCTCTTTCACTTCCTAAGCCCCTTCACTTCCTGTAGCTGCCTCCCTCAATGTCATTTCCTAGGCCTCTTCACTTCCTTCACTTCCCTCTTTCACTTCCTACGCCCCTTCACTTCCTGTAGCTGCCTACCTCAATGTCATTTCCTACGCCTCTTCACTTCCCTCTTTCACTTCCTACGCCCCTTCCCTTCCTGTAGCTGCCTCCCTCAATGTCATTTCCTACGCCTCTTCACTTCCTTCACTTCCCTCTTTCACTTCCTACGCCCCTTCACTTCCTGTAGCTGCCTCCCTCAATGTCATTTCCTACGCCACTTTCCGTCTTCCTTTTGTACATTTGCACCATGAACTGAATTGAAAAGCACAGAATCACCGTAAAAATTATGCTGAAACGGGTGGATACACTTTATCAATCTGCCCCCTACCAGCCGTATCAACTAGCCTCTAGTGACCGCTGTTGTTTAAACTAACATAGTATGAAAACTATAACGACTTATTTAATCAAATCTTAATTTATTTAAACGGTGGAAACTGCTGAATAAAGCGTAATTATAGTTGAAGAGTTCTGTCAAAAAGTATTACTTCTGTTTTCACTCAAACATAATGTAAAATATTTACTTTTCACTACAAAATCACACTTTTTCATTGCACAGTAACTAACTGTCCATAGCTCTGAAAGCGCCCATAAGGCAACCTCACTGTATTGTGACTTATTCTAAACAACCTGTTTGAGGCTTTGCGAGTGCATGGATTTAAATTATCTCTTTATCAGGCTGCCCCCGTATCAACTAGCCCCACTCTCACCTATCACCCCTCATTACCCTTGTTCAACCTAAGTTTAAATTAACGGCGATGAGGAATTTTTTTCTACCCCTCCCACCTGATACAACTTTCTACATCACGCGGATCCTCACGGAGAGTCAGACAATTTGAGCAATGAAATGCGCTCTTTAAGCATCTCCTCTCCCTAACCCCTTCACATATATCCAACGCTCTTCTCTTGTAATAGCAGATGCACAGTCATACATCAATGGTATATATCTGTTATATCGCATATGTTATATTGCCTATGTATATAGAAGCCTTGGACTATATATTTGCACATTAGGGGGGTAGGGAGCAAGTAAAGTGTAGCGGGTCTGCATGCAAAATGTATTGGCTACAATTATTCTGCATATTATGAAGTAAGAATTGTTTTCTAACTTCACAATGTCAAAATACTGTACCCCACTCCCCTAATGTGAAAACATATATAGCCCAAACTATGTATTTGCCATCTATTATGTCACTTGTCTTTGTTTATCTCACGCTAAGCTGAAAGAAATTAACGAAGAAACCGTTTCTACTCACCTTCTGTACACAAAAGCGCTACAACAGACAAATACTACACCAATAAACACATTTTCCTAAAAATTCAATTGAATCATCTTAGTTAAATCAAACTTCATCGGTTCGGTGCGATCATTCTTGGGGAAAACAAGAAAACTAATAGACAAAAGCACGAATTAACACGCATCCGTGACCTATCTTCCGGAAAAAATCCAATTTTTTGTGGACAGGATCTGGAGACCTTTACTGGACTGTTCTCTGATATACTGATACTAATGGTGTGACTTTCATCAAGATCGCTTACCTTTTTGAAGGTGTTGCCTTCCTCTTTTGAAAATCACGCAAAATTTTCTGATGGTCGTAACTTTTTAAGGGTAACATTCAACTTAATGAATTTTAGTAATTCGTATTAGCATAAAAAATTAATTTTTTTGAGTATGTTAACCATAAACATATTTATTTTTGATTTTCAGTTTGAAATAGCCATGGCTTTCTAAAACCGAACTAAGGCCCGATGCGAACTAATATTGACCAGCAAATCTAGAATGACAATAAAATACAGTTTTTAGAGAGACATATAATTCCACCTTTTTAAAACCTGATTGGATTGTCGTTACAGATTTTAAGCCAATAAAAAGACCAAAAGTGTTTGAGTTACAGCATTTTCTATAGGTAAACCATCTGTTTCTCAATGATGACATTGTGTTGAACTATTCGCAACTGAATAATGAGTTTTATTAAAAATTTTGTCACGGCATCTTTTTTTTTCTATATCGATTTTCCTGTGAGCAAGTCAGTAGGATTGTTAACTGGGAATCCTTCGGAGTATTGCTATTTCTTAGTATGCTACAGACTAGCTACCGGTGAAGGAATTAGGACAATCCCCTTTGAAATATTCGTGTCGAAGATGTTCTTTCTAAGAATAGTAATAAATTAGATAAATTGTGTGTCTAAGGATTCAACAATTGTGTTTAGTTCGACTGGTTCAAGGGCTAACAAGAGAGTAAGTCAATTGGAGCATTTTTTAAATTAACTGTAATTTGACAATTACTAATAAACCTTACAAAAAAAAGGAACTTTTAATTCATGGGTCTCTTTATGCACATAATTTTTTGAAATTAAGTCTTAGCATTATAATGTTAACATTATAAATGTTCAGATCTTTTCCTAATCTTTTTTCCGGTTACATTATAAAAAAAAACACAATTTTATTTTTTTCTTCTAAGGAGAAACAATAAAATAATAAAAAAAAAAAAACAGCTAGACCTCAACACTTCAGAGATATATGATATCTAAATAAGTAAGTTTAATTCAAGATCACGTTCTTGTGAAAAAAATAAATTTTATCTACAATTAAAACTATTTAAAACATCAAAATAAAAACTTTTAGCCGCTTTGACTCATGCTTGAACTTTGAACTGAAACTTTGATTTTCATGCTTGAAAATCAAGATCTTTAAATATTTTCTTTTTGTTCTTTCAAAATTACTAATTTTGGGCTTTATCTCATTTTGTCAGTGTTGTCATGTTTATCCTTGATAATCAATGAAGAAAACTTATTAGCATGGGCGTACGGAAGGGAGGGTAGAGGGGGGCTTCTGCCTCCCCTTAGACCTTGAAATTTACACTTGATATGGTTGAAAAAGCAGATGGTTGAAAAAACAGTTGAAAAAAGATAGATGGCTAAAAAAGCAGTTGATAAAAGGTAGATGGTTGAAAAAGCTGTAAATAAACAGCTGGAGTGACAGAATAACAGTCTAACAAGAAGCAACTATCCATAATATTTTAGAAATTTTTAGCTCTAATCCAAGAAGAAAATGCTGAAGCTTATTGATGAATTGTGATTTTTGGTGATTGCTTTAATAAAGATTTCATTGGTCTGATAGAACTTGCTGACAATGTAAGGTCTTGTGAACTGCGAATATAACTTCAGCCCCCCCCCCGCTTCGTTACAGAATTGGATGCCCCCCAGGACAAGAAGCTACGTACCCCCATGTTTATTAGTTAAATTTTACAGCCCTTCTCGTCAGTAAAAATTTAAACATAAAAAAAATGTTAACGAAAAAAAATAACAAAAAGTTTAAACAAAAAACATAATAAAAAATTTAAACAAAAAAATTTAATTCTAAAGACAGTTAAACCTTCAAAGAAAAGAGGCAAATTCTTAAGTTGTTTGATGCCATTTAATTTTAGCTTGTTTTTAGTGATTTTTCACCCCAGTTTTTTTCTCATTTTTTTCGACGGCCGAAACTACCAAAAAATCCACAACTGTATTTGGAGATCTTTGCCATTAAAAATTTAATTCCAAACCTTTTATATGGCCGTGTAATTTTCAACTTAACTTATTCATATAATAAGATTTTATTTGTACTTTCCTTACTATTAAAAAAAAACATTAACGAGTTATTAAAATGTAAGCAAATATACTAAATATTATAGCCAAATATTTTGTACTGCTTTATACATTTTGCTTGTATTTGTTTTTATTAACTAAAAATTTTTCAAACTTCTTATAATAAACAGTAGTAACCAAAACTTTTAGGTTGAAATTGTATGAGCAATAATATTGGAAAATCACGGTAAACGGTTGGATGGAAAAATTTTTGTTATTATTTGAGTAGACTCACACAACTGGATTGAGACTCCTGCCAAAAAAGGATCATTGTCCCTTCCTCTATTCAAAGAGGAAAACAGAAAAAAACGAGTAATAACAGCTTCAATAGCCACTGGGGAATTTGCGCCCCCTCAGGTGCGGTATTTAAAGATAGATGTTGCTATCTTTTTTCCCCTTACAGAAGAGCCTTATTTCGTTTTGAAAAGGTGAACAATATTGTCATTCCCCATTCCGAGAACATCAACTTCACTTGGTTCGGACCGACCTGGGCAAGTAGCGTTCCTCCAATAAAAGAAAGAGGAACGTCATTAAGCACGTCATTAAGTACATCATTAAGCACGTCATTAAGCACCCATGAATCATCAGCAGCAAGCGCCACTTGATCCTCAGATTTGGTACTAGTAAGAAAACATCTTTTTCTCACTTGGGATAGCTCATCAAAAAGTTTCCTGTGCCGTGATAAGTACTTCAGATTTCCAAGGGGATTTATCCCCCTGGTGATATTTTCCAGCTTTTATTGGCTTTAGTCTATTGAATCTTGGCAGAGTAGTCAAGGAAGCACTCTGCCTTATATTCGAACGCTTGATAGGACGGCCAGCGACTCGAGAGTGACTAAATTTATCAATAGAAGGCCCATATTTGTGCATTTTTTTTCTGGAGAACCACAAAAAATATTATTATGTTCCCTATGTCAAGGGCGAATCCAGGATTTTTTTGTCGGGGGGGGGGAGTTTACTAATTTTTGACTCAGTTTTCGACTAATTTTACTGATTTTTACCTATGTTTTACTAATTTTCGACTCGGTCAAAAATTTCGGGGGGGGGGGTCAAACTGGGTAACCCCCCTCTTGGATATGGCCTTGCCCCATGTAGAGATTTGAGGCATTTCAAAAAAAAGTAAGGCCCAAAATATTCAGCCACGGCAAGCAAAAAAGGAAACATGCAGAATCTTGAAAATTTACTGTCAAGTCAGAGTAACTTGAGGAAGATATTGAATTAAAGAAAATATGATACCTTAAAATTATTGAATTAAATATATTGAATTAAATATATTGAACTAAAGAAAATATGATACCTTAAAATTATTGAATTAAATATAATATATTGAATTAAATATATTGAATTAAAGAAAATATGATACCTTAAAATTATTGAATTAAATATATTGAATTAAATATAATATAATGAATTAAATATATTGAATTAAAGAAAATATGATACCTTAAAGTTATTTTGCGAGCCTTAGCGTCGACTTACCAATAAAAAGACTAAGGGCCCATTGGCGAAATCTTCCAGGGGACAAGCCAGCCTCGGGAACTATCGCGAAGAGGTTTGACCCTAAACTTTATTGAAAAGACAACGAAACTTTGCATCCATTTTGTCACAAGCTTTCAATCAAGGCATATACCACCACAGGGAAAACTCAGAGCAGCCAAAATGCTCAATAATATTTCCTTTAACCTCGTTTTTAGAGTTTTCCTAGCAAGTATGCTAGAAAATTTTTTGGAACTGTACTTTCCTGAAATTTAAAAAGGAATTTTTCCTCCGTTTAATAAAAAAAAAAGAAATCACGCTTTCTAATGATCTAAGTTCATTAAATGAATATCTCCGTCTTCAGTACAAAGCTGGAGAATTTGAATGGTTTTTCTTGGATTTCCAGGAGAGTAAGTGACAGCTATTACTTTTCTTTCGCTTATTCCGATCTTTTATCTAAGCTCTGCAAGCTATGGCAAAACCACAAAATAATTTCTATGTAGTTAGGCCGCGCAAACTAAAATAGATTACAATGAACAAGATAGGATGACCCATTAAGATACCAAAAAGCCTTGTTTTGTAAAGAGAAGTCTTAGAGTGGGTTACGAACTGAATGAACTGATTGAACTGATTGAATGAACATGAACTGATTGATTTTGTGGATGTGCAAAGTGTGTTCCATTATGACAGAATTGTGTTCCATATGGTTTGCGGGTGACTGTCATTGAAAGTTTTAACAGACGGATTCTGAAGATTCAAGAAGTATGATGAAAAGCGTCAGTTGAGTGCGAATGGAAGTTAATGATGTTGTCAAACTGTTCATGGTAACGAGATTTAAGTAAGGAACTACACGGGCTAATAGTAACCGAAACTCTAAAAAAAAATTTTTATAGAAAGTTGTTCAACAAAAGAATTGGATTCTTATTCTGACTCCAAATACATAAAGTTCACTAAGTTTAATGTTGCCCTTCATAAGCTTCGAGCCTGAAAGACTTTGCCTGATTTTTCGAAGAGAGGGAAACACCGCCCCAAAAGACAAGTAATCTTGTAAAGTGTTTAAGCTCCCATCTACATAAACAATTTATTTATTTTTATTCTGAGAAATATGGTCAGGGATGCGTATTTATTTTCAAAATTTTGTTTTTGTTCTCTCCCAATATTTAGCTCTTACAACATGACACTGTATCAACAATTAAAAAAGCACTCTTTTACTGTTTTACAACCACCGCTTCTTTACAAATTAGTCAAAGGAAAAAATAATGCACAGAGACCACATCGTTCTTTAGAGAATGGCCCCAACCCAGGGGCAGATCCAGGATTTTTCTTGGGGGGGGGGGAATAGATTGAACTGATAAACTTGCGTTTCGAGCAAGTTTAATTAACGCAATCTTGCGTTAATTAAGTAAATTGCACAACTTAGACTACGTTAGGGGGGACGGGCGCCCCCGTTGTCCCTCCCCTGGATCCGCAACTACCCCAACACTTGAAAAAACGACAGCGCAGATCTGATCTTTGCAAGATGCTGCAAAGCCATGATTTACCTGGAATACGGCCAAAATACTTCAAGCGAAACTTTTGACATAGTCAAAAAGATAGTCAAAAGATCATTATGAAGCATTTTGGTTTCAGAGCCAATGATGTTTCTAGAAAAGCTAAGCTGTCGTGTAAAGAGCCCCTTTCATATACGGAATAATTTCTGTTCGTTTTAAGTTTTAACATCGTTCCTTACTTTCAGTTAAAAAAACTTGTTTTTTTTAAATTTTTGAACGCTTCTGAATTAATGCAGGTTTTGATATTGGCTCACCGTACATTAATAATTAAAACAAAATCTGCATATTAATTTTACTTTTATTTGGTTAAATAACTTTCTCGAAACTTGTTTAATTTTATTTACGAACGTTTTTATTTGTAATAAATATACATATCTTACGAATTAACTTACGTAACAAACTTCTATATTCATAGATTTTTAATACGTATATTAGGGGTTTCTTCCCCTAGTCAATACCTTGCTCCTTAATCTAAAGTTCGAATTTTGTTCCAATTCTTTAAAAATGACCTCTTAATCACAAAGGCCGTTAGTTAGAATAAATAGCTCTTATAAAAGTACTAAAAAATCTTTGGCTTAAAGAGCGAGGTATTGACTAGGGGGTGAACCAAATCATTTGCGTAATATTTTCTGTTCGTTTTAAGTTTTGATGTTGCTCCTTACTTTCAGTTGAAAAACTTTTGTTTTTATTTAATTTCTGATTTTTTTCTTTAATAATGATGGGAAATCTGACGCCCTCTTCAGAGCAATGTCCCTTCCCCCATGAAAACTTCCTTCATTGGAAGATCCTCCCATAAAACCCCCGACCCCCTCCCCCACCAACCAGAAAAAATCCCCCTGAAAATATCTGTATTACTTCCCAATAACCAATACTATATGTTAACATTGGGTAAAGTTCATAACTTTCGGGGGATTAAGTCATCCTAAAAGACATAGTTACCATATTTCCGACCATGCTGAACAAAATGGCTATCTCATAATTTTGATCGGGTGACTTTGGGAAAAAAATGAGTGTGGGAGGGGGCCTAGTTGCCCTCCATTTTTTTGGTCACTTAAAAAGGGCACTAGAACTTTTAATTTCCTTTCCAATGAGCCCTCCCATCAGGGGCGCCAATTAGGGGGGGCAGGGGGGGGGGGGCCATGCCCCCCCCTAGACATTTAAAATTACCATCTTATTTTTATTTAACAGCAATTTTCTATTTTAGCTATGTGCTATATTAAACCAGCAACTGGTCCAATAAATACGACCAACAAACTGGTGCCCTAATTATAGAATCTTGTTTTGAAAAGTCTAAGAGCGAGCGCGTCTACACTATTTTATTTCCGAGTAGGGTTCATTCAAAACTAAGCTTCATGTGGTCAGTACCCGTTTCGTTCTTGTTCTTGTGAAGAATTCGTTGTAAACTATGAGTTTTGTATATTGCCTTTTTTTAGTAGCTGGGAAAGGAAATGTGTTCTAGGGTTTCAAGGGGTTTTGGTCAGCAGATTCTTGACGTTGTTGAATAGTTTATGGGATGACTAGTCCCAGTGGAGTGTATGGGACTGTCGTGAACAGGAAATGTAAGTGATTGGTTTATGGGGTTTCTAAGCGGGGTAGTTTCATTTTAGTATCTGGGAAAGGAAATGTGTTCTAGGGTTTCAAGGGGTTTTGGTCAGCAGATTCGTGACGTTGTTGAATAGTTTATGGGATGACTAGTCCCAGTGGAGTGTATGGGACTGTCGTGAACAGGAAATGTAAGTGATTGGTTTATGGGGTTTCTAAGCGGGGTAGTTTCACCGTGGAGTATGGGAGTGAGTTTCTACGTGTTTCTTCAGTTCTTCTCTTGCCGTGTCTGAGTGAAGTCATTGTCTACTACTCGTTTAACTATGAGTTAAAAGCGACAACAGACTTTGGATTTTTTTTCGGTGAAAATGCGGAAGAAAAATGAAGAAACTTTAGTGCAAGAAACTGGCAATAGTGTCAGCGCCCAAAGTCTCGGGTTAGTTGAGATAAATTCCCCCACCTGTGACAGAATTTCGGAAAGAAGCGGAACAATAAATGGCTCAGATAAACATGAGAGTTCGGTCTGCATCGCTGAACCCCTTGCGGGTTCCAGTAGCAGTCAAGAAACTCTCTCAGATATCTCTAGGACGCGTCACGACAAACCAGCTCAACCTATTCTTGAGAGATATCCGGCTTCCACTTCTAACGGAAGGGAAATTCAGTGCACATTACTATAAGACTTATGAATGGATTGAATACTCAAAAAACTTAAATTCCGTGTTTTGTTTTGCTTGCCGCCATTTTTCTATGGTGATTCTAAGGGCTGGAGTAACTGCTGGAAAAAGGGCTTTCATTGAGTTAGGATTTTGCAAGTGGAAAGACAGTTCTGCTCTTTTAAAGCAACATGATGGTTCTGAAAGACATAGGCATTGTATGTCAGCATGGACGGAATTTAAGATAATGAGTACTGATACTTCGAAATCTATAGCGAATGCCTTAGTTCAATCCAGATCTCGAGAGGTTCAGGAAAATAGAGATCATGTGAAGTACATTTTTCGCGCTATTTGCTTTCTTGGCCGCCAGGGTCTTGCTTTGAGGGGTCATGACGAATCAGAAACATCTGCAAACCGGGGTAATTTGGTTGAATTGATGGAGGAAATGTTTAAAGGCGACGAAAAGCTGAAGGCCAAGTTACAGCGCCGATATGGTTACTATTGCAGTCATCAGTACCAAAATGATGCAGTAACACTGATAGGAAATGCCTTGCACCAATATATTATTTCAGAAGTAAAATCAGCTAATTACTTTGCTATTCTTGTCAACGAGACAAAAGACGTCTCTAGAAAAGAACAATTAGCGATCCTACTCAGGTACATATGAAATGGAAAAGTAGTGGAGCGACCAATCGGCTATCACATGCACAAATTAGACGCCGAGAGTTTATCAACCTCGATTTGTGAAACTATAGATAAGCTTGGCGTAGCTTTGATTCTAAGTATTTTCCAACATCATGACAGCGCATTCTTTATGAGTGGGGACTATAATGGAATACAGGCAAAGTTTAGGGAGAAGATATCTCATGCAGTTTGTGTCAGCTGCCATACACACAGATTAAACTTGGTTTCGACAGACTGCCAAAAAAATATCAGCGAACTTTCTGAATTTTTCTCTGTGGTGTCACAGAGGTTTTGTTTTTTCTCTGTGGTTTCTCTGTTGCGCATTTATATCATGCAGCAATACTCGTCATGAGCTATCTGTGGAATCCCAGCGTATTAGCAGGCAAACAGTGTTGGAGCTTGAGAGGACCGTCCAGACTCGCTGGTTTTACGCAGCCCGCTCTATTTCGAAGGTGAAGGTCAGATTTGATTGTATTGTTGCTGTGCTTGCCGCAGTCTCTGATAGTTCCAATGGCGAGGCAGTGTGTGAAGCAAAAGGACGACTGGACAAAAGCAACTCTGCCTCTTTTGTTTCAACTTTACACATAATGGAAAAAGTATTAGTCATTGTAAATTGTTTATCAGAGCAACTTCAATCCGGAAGTTTGTTGATTTATAAGACACTTGCACTGATTTCTGGGACATATGAGACACTCCAAAAGCTGAGAAATGATAACGAATGGAACAACTTAAGCAAAAACATATCTGAATTCTTAGCTTTAAACGATATCCAGGAATCGAAATCTCCACAATCTAAAACCAGTGCTGGAAACAAGAGAAGTCAAGCCATTTCCATTCGTCTCAAAGCCTTTCTTTCAAACTCAACAACCGGTAAACACAATATCAGTCAGCCACTTGAATCAGACTGCGGTAAACTTCTGTACTTTGAGGTAATAGATTGTTTCACGAGTGAGATGGACCAACGTTTCAAGCAGAATATGACTCTGCTCGACGCTTTATCTGCCTTCGACCCCTCAAGTTCCAATTTTCTCGAAATTTTGAAAGTGGAAAGAGTTATGTGTCATTATTAAGAGATTCTCGGTGTCGACGACCATGCCATAGAATCCCAGCTTTCTCTTGCAAAGCTGCATCTGTCAAAAAGTGATATTTCAAAAATGGATCTTCTTCGAGCTATCGAAATCTTATCCTACCTCCCAGTTGCCTATTCTGCAGTGCTAAAACTGATGAAGCTAGTTACTACTTTGCCTTTGACCACTGCCAGTAATGAACGATTCTTCTCGGCATTAGGACGTGTGAAAGACTATCTGCGATCGACGATGGGAAACGACAGACTCAATGATCTCATGATAATGGCCGTTGAAAAAGAGGAGGTAAAGAAACTGGATTTGGATAGATTAGTCGACGATTTTGCCAAGCAGCGACCTCGCCGCTACCCCCTGTTTTAGGTGTGTTTGCTAAATGTTGTTCTTTTTTTGCATCTTAATTTAAAAAAAAATCGAAAAAAAATCCTTGCCCCCCCCTACATTTTCGTGAATTGGCGCCACTGCCTCCCATGAAATTCTAGGACAACTGGGTCAATACGATCACCCCTGAAAAAAACAAAAAAAAAAAATAAAACAAAACAAATAAACACGCATCCGTGATCTTTCTTCCGGCAAAAAATGCAAAATTCCACATTTTTGTAGATAGGTGCTTGAAACATCTACGGTAGGGTTCTCATATACGCTGAATCTGATGGTGTGATTTTCATTAAAGTTCTACAACTTTAAGTGGGTATTTTCCCTTTTTTTCAAAAATCAGCCAAATTTTCTTAGGCGCGTAACTTTTGATGGGTACGACTAAACTTGATGAAACTTATATATTTAAAATCAACATTAAAATGTTATTCTTTTGATGTATCTACTAGGATCAAAATTCCGTTTTTTAGAATTTCGGTTACCATTGAGCCGGGTCACTCCTTACTTACAGTTCGTTACCACGAACTGTTTGATAAAAGCAACGAGCAAAAAATGAGATCAAGTTGCAACATTTGTATATTACATAAATATGTATATATATGTATATAATAATATATATAATTGTATATTATGTATAACATAATCGATATATTTACAATATATATATATATATATATATATATATATATATATATATATATATATATATATATATATATATATATATATATATATATATATATATATATATATATATATATATATATATATATATATATATATATATATATATATATATATATATATATATATATATATATATATATATATATATATATATATATATATATATATATATATATATATATATATATATATATATATATATATATATATATATATATATTTCGGTTACCATTGAGCCGGGTCACTCCTTACTTACAGTTCGTTATCACGAACTGTTTGATTCAATTAAGATTTAAATTTATTTGATCATATTACTTTGAGAATGAAGGTTCTTACTTAATTATTGTTACTTAAAAAATAAATTTTCAATTCTAGTGTCTGCAAGACATTTAGTATAGAAAACATTTGGAATTACCTACTGGTGATGCTGATTGCACTCTAAATTTGTTTCAGGATAGGACTAGTCAAACTTGATCAGGTAGCTCCCCCCCTCCATCTTCCCGCAGATAGGATTTTTTTTCAAGTATACAATAGCGGTCTTTACTTTCTCTTTGATATGCTAATTATTAACATTTTAATTTATCATTTTAATCCACTTTTGTTATTGAATCCCTTTAAATTTTCTACATTGCTTACGCCGATGATTGCCCGGACCCAGATGGAACTTATCTCTTCGATTTCCATTGCCTCTGATAAGTTAAAGGAACTTAACATTTTTGGAATAATTCTGAAAATCAATTACTGTATTGTTGCTGTAATGCACGTAAAATACCATAACTATCTATTAGTTTTGCTTTTCCTAATGTCTCTTCAATTAGATAACTGAAAATTTGGGTTGCTTTCTAAACAAGCAAACTGATTTTTTCAAGTTTATAATGACGGTCTTTCATTTTGATCTGCTGTTTTTAAACATTTTATTTTATCTGGAATCCTAATTTAACCTATGGCAAACTTGTGCATTTATTGGCAACTGAACCAGAAAGTATGTTTTGGCACATTATAAAACGTCTCTTACATTAAATTTCTTAATTGCCTGTCCACTTGATGCGAAAATTCCCAGAAAATCTGCCACAGCAATTAAAGATATCGTGAATTCAGTATTATTTTGAGAATCTTGGCCTCCCTTTCTGTGATTCCCATGATTCGCCTGGTTCCTAGTGAAAATTACAATGATTTTTTTGGGTGGGATTGAAAACTCCATTAACGATTAAAAGTTCTTAATTTTAATTATTAATTACTGTTAAGTAATATTTACTTTTAATTGCTTAAGCATAAAAATGTCTCAATTAAAAAAAATATCACAGTTTGTGGTAACGAACAATAAGTAAGGAGCGACTCGGCCCAACAGTAGCCGAAACTCTAAAACGGAATTTGATAACAATAGAAACATCAAAAGAATTGGCCTTTTATTCTGAATCCAAATATATATGGACCATTAAATTTCTTGCTAGTCGTCAAAAGTTAGGAGCCTGAGAATGTTTGCCATATTTTCGAAAAAGGGGAAAATCATTCTCCAAAAGTTATGGAATCCTAGATCATGGATTCGTGTTTTTTTTTTCCTCCCAGGAGTGATCGTAACAAACTAATTGCCCTAGAAGATTGGGAGAAGGTTCAATTAAAACGAAATTAAAAATTAGACTGCCTTTTATGATTTAAAAGTTTTAAGTATCCAAAAAGATTGGGGGGCAACTAGCCAGTAGAAGTGACCCTATTGATCCGGGACGAACACATGTGCTGCCATCTACAATTTAGTTTAATGCTGACGGGACATAATTTATTCAAGGATTATCGATCGAGTCTACTGTGGGTGTGTCAAGGTCAATCGATCTGTTGTTGTTTGGCCACGTGCGAATGACATGAGGGATGATTTACATAATCGATGGGGGAATTATTGATTCACGAGCATAGCACCTGTGAACTTGATTTACATAATCGCTAGGGGAAATTATTGATTCACGAAGAGGGAATTAAGAAACATTAAGGCTTCTTTAATCTGTGATTTACATAATCGCTAGGGGAAATTATTGATTCACGAAGGGGGAATTAAGAAACAAACATGGCTTCATTGTTGTTTGGTTAGCTTAACCTGAGAACTTGATTTACATAATCGGCGGGGAAATTATTGATTCCCGAAGGGGGAATTATGAAACAAACATGGCTTCATTGTTGTTTGGTTAGCTTAACCTGAGAAATAGCACCTGTGAACTTGATTTACATAATCGCTAGGGGAAATTATTGATTCACGAAGAGGGAATTAAGAAACATTAAGGCTTCTTTAATCTGTGATTTACATAATCGCTAGGGGAAATTATTGATCCACGATGAGGAAATTAAGAAACAAACATGGCTTCATTGTTGTTTGGTTAGCTTAACCTGAGAAATTGATTTACATAATCGGTGGGGAAATTGTTGATTCACGATGAGGGAATTAAGAAACATTAAGGCTTCTTTAATCTTTAGGCCTGAGGGATTTATTTATTATTGTTGTTTTTGGACAAGTGCATGCCATAAACCACGTGGTGCTGTCACGAGTCAGAACACCTGTGCTGTCGACCTCAATTCACCTATCGTGAATCAATAATTCCCCTTAGAAACAACAAATTAATTTCCCTTTCTTGACAGATCAATCAATCAATGACATCATCTGTCAGACTTTAAAAATTTTCGCCTAGAAACATTTCTCCAGGAATAGATCCAGGTCATTAATGTCTTTGCCTCGGGAACAGTTCTACTGGTCGAACTCCAAAGGATATTAATAACCAAAGGCCATGGAAACAATTAGGCAAGAAACATCTTAGCGATGAATTGTTTTAGCGTGCGAGAAGGTTTCCTATTAATTTGAAATGCGTTAGCACAGAGATGCCAATAACAAAGGAACACGCTGAATTTGCGTTTAGGGATTATTTGGGCGAAACCGTTTTAGACAGGTAATGGAACTATTTCGGCGAAACAGATAGAGACATTTTAAAAGAATATTTTTGAAGAGATTTTAGAAGAGAATTTAATGGTGAAACTCTGTGGTCGTTATAATACACAAGTTTCATTTGAACAGTGTTGTGAGGTCCTCTAACCCAACCCCAAAGGGTTCCAATCCTCATACCCCAACCCCGAAGGAAGCCCCCGGTCCTCAAAGGTCCACCGGGCTCCCAAAGGCCCTCCACCGGTCCCCAAATGTCCCCCAGGCCCCCAACTGCCCCCCGGACACTCAAAGGTCCCCCAAGCTCCCAAAGGGCCACCGGCGCCCCCAAAGGCCCACCCCAGACCCTCAACGGCCATCCCCGGGCCCCCCAAAGGCCCATCGAGCTCCCAAAGGACCAACGGGGTCCCAAAGGCCATCCACCGGTCCCCAAATGTCACCCAGACACCCAAAGGCCCTCCCTGTGCCCCAAAGGCCCTCCCTGTGCCCCAAAGGCCCTCCCCCGGCCCTCCTCCTCCTCCTCCTCCCACCTCCTCCTCCTCCCTCCTCCTCATCCTCCTCCTCCTCCTCCTCCTCCCTCCTCCTCCTCCTCCCACCTCCTTCCTCCTCCTCCTCCCACCTCCTCCCACCTCCTCCTCCTCCTCCTCCCTCTTTCTCCTCCTCCCCTCTCCTCCCCCCCCCATTCCCTCCCCATTTTTTATACTTTTTTTGTGCATTGAGACACAGAACGACCCCCTGCCCCCGGCCCCTCCCCCCTCCAAAGGTCTGATTTTTTCAAAGTTCATTTTGAATTTCTTTCATTGAAATGCAAGAGTTGGAATATTTCAGTAGTGTTTGGTTGTGGTTTACCTTGTCACAGTTACATTTTCTTGATTTTTCAAAGTTCATTTTGAATTTCTTTCGTTGAAATGCAAGAGTTGGAATATTTCAGTAGTGTGATGTTGTAGTTTACCATGTCACAGTTACATTCCCTTAATTTTTCAAAGTTCATTTTGAATTTCTTTCGTTGAAATGCAAGAGTTGGAATATTTCACTAGTGTGATGTTGTAGTTTACCCTGTCACAGTTACATTCCCTTAATTTTTGATAGTTCATTTTGAATTTCTTTCGTTGAAATGCAAGAGTTGGAATATTTCAGTAGTGTGAGGTTGCGGTTTACCCTGTCACAGTTACAGCCCCTTTCTTTTTTTTAGTCCATTTCGAAGGTCTTTCGTTGAAATGCAAGAGTTGGAATATTTCAGTAGTGTTTGGTTGCGGTTTACCGTGTCACAGTTACATTTTCTTGATTTTTCAAAGTTCATTTTGAATTTCTTTCATTGTAATGCAAGAGTTGGAATATTTCAGTAGTGTTTGGTTGTGGTTTACCTTGTCACAGTTACATTGCCTTTATTTTTCAAAGTTCATTTTGAATTTCTTTCGTTGAAATGCAAGAGTTGGAATATTTCACTAGTGTTTGGTTGCGGTTCACCTTGTCACAGTTACATTCCCTTGATTTTTCAAAGTTCATTTTGAATTTCTTTCATTGAAATGCAAGAGTTGGAATATTTCAGTAGTGTTTGGTTGTTGTTTACCATGTCACAGTTACAGTCCCTAAATATTTCAAAGTTCATTTTAAATTTCTTTCATTGAAGTGCCAGATTTGGAATATTTAAGGAGTGTTTGTTTGCTGTTTTCAATTTAACAGGTCCATTATCAAGATTTTTATAAGTTCAATTTTAATTTCTTTTGTGGTAATGCCAGAGATGTAATATTTCAGTAGTTTTTGGTTGTGGTTTGCATTGTCACACTTACATTCTCTTAATTTTTCAAAGTTCATTTTGAATTTATTTAATTGAAATGAACGAGTTGGAATATTTCAGTAGTGTTTGGTTGAGGTTTACCTTGTCACAGTTACATTCTCTTTATTTTTCAAAGTTAATTTTGAATTTCTTTCTTTGAAATGCAAGAGTTGGAATATTTCACTAGTGTTTGGTTGTGGTTTACCATGTCACAGTTACATTTTCCTGATTTTTCAAAGTTTATTTTGAATTTCTTTCCTTGAAATGCAAGAGTTGGAATATTTCACTAGTGTTTGGTTGTGGTTTACCATGTCACAGTTACATTTTCCTGATTTTTCAAAGTTTATTTTGAATTTCTTTCATTGAAATGCAAGAGTTGGAATATTTCAGTAGTGTTTGGTTGTGGTTTACCTTGTCACAGTTACATTTTCTTGATTTTTCAAAGTTCATTTTGAATTTCTTTCATTGAAATGCAAGAGTTGGAATATTTCAGTAGTGTGATGTTGTGGTTTACCTTGTCACAGTTACATTTTCTTGATTTTTCAAAGTTCATTTTGAATTTCTTTCATTGAAATGCAAGAGTTGGAATATTTCAGTAGTGTTTGGTTGTGGTTTACCTTGTCACAGTTACATTTTCTTGATTCTTCAAAGTTCTTTTTGAATTTCATTCGTTGAAATGCAAGAGTTGGAATATTTCAGTAGTGTGTGGTTGTGGTTTACCTTGTCATAGCTACATTTTCATGATTTTTCAAAGTTCATTTTGAATTTCTTTCGTTGAAATGCAAGAGTTGGAATATTTCAGTAGTGTTTGGTTGTGGTTTACCTTGTCACAGTTACATTTTCTTGATTATTCAAAGTTCATTTTGAATTTATTTAGTTGAAATGCAAGAGTTGGAATATTTCAGTAGTGTTTGTTTGTGGTTTACCTTCTCATAGTTACATTTTCTTGATTTTTCAAAGTTCATTTTGAATTTCTTTCGTTGTAATGCAAGAGATGGAATATTTCAGTAGCGTTTGTTTGTGGTTTAACTTGTCAAAGTTACATTTTCTTGATTTTTCAAAGTTCATTTTGAATTTATTTCGTAGAAAAGAAAGAGTTGGAATATTTCAGTAGTGTTTGGTTGTGGTTTACCTTGTCAAAGTTACATTTTCTTGATTTTTCAAAGTTCATTTTGAATTTCTTTCGTTGAAATGCAAGAGTTGGAATATTTCAGTAGTGTATGGTTTTGGTTTACCTTGTCACAGTAACATTTTATTGATTTTTCAAAGTTCAATTTGAATTTCTTTCGTTGAAAAGCAAGATCTGTAATATTTCAGTAGTGTTTGCTTGTGGTTTACCTTTTCACAGTTAAATTTTCTTGATTTTTCAAAGTTCATTTGAATTTCTTTCGTTGAAATGCAAGAGTTGGAATATTTCAGTAGTGTTTGCTTGTGGTTTACCTTGTCACAGTTACATTTTCTTGATTTTTCAAAGTTCAATTTTAATTTCTTTCATTTAAAAGCAAGAGTTTGAATATTTCAATAGTGTTTGGTTGTGGTTTACCATGTCACAGTTACATATTCTTGATTTTTAAATGTTAATTTTGAATATATTTAGTTGAAATAAAAGAGTTGGAATATTTCAGTAGTGTGTTTTTATAGTTTAACTTGTCACATTTACATTTTCTTTATTTTTAAAAGATAATTTATAAATTATTTATTTGAAATGCAAGAGTTGGAATATTTCAGTAGTGTTTGGTTGTGGTTTACCTTGTCACAGTTACATTTTCGTGATTTTTCAAAGTTCATTTTGAATTTCTTTCGTTGAAATGCAAGAGTTGGACTATTTCAGTTGTGTTTGGTCGTGGTTTACCTTGTCACAGTTACATTTTCTTGATTTTTCAAAGATCATTTAGAATTTTTTTCTTTGAAAAGCAAGAGCTGGAATATTTCAGTAGTGTTTGGTCGTGGTTTACCTTGTCACAGTTACATTTTCGTGATTTTTTAAAGTTCATTTTAATTTCTTTCGTTTAAATGCAAGAGTTTGAATAATTAAGTAGTGTTTGGTTGTGGTTTACCTTGTCACAGTTACATTTTATTGATTTTTAAAAGTTAATTTTGAATTTCTTTCTTTGACATGCAAGAGTTGGAATATTTCAGTAGTGTTTGGTTGTGGTTTACCTTGTCACAGTTACATTTTCTTGATTTTTCATAGTTCATTTAGTATTTCTTTCAGAGTATTTCAAGAGTTGGATTTTTTGAGTTTTGTTTTGGGGTGGTTTAACTTGTCACTGTTAAATTTTCTTGATTTTTCAAAGTTCCTTTTTAATTTCTTTAATTGAAATTCCAGAGTTGGAATATTTCAGTAGTGTTTGGTTATGGTATACCTTGTCACAGTTACATTTTCTTGATTTTTCAATGTTCATTTTGAATTTCTTTCGTTGAAATGCAAGAGTTGGAATATTTCAGTAGTGTTTGGTTGTGGTTTACCTTGTCACAGTTACATTTTCTTGATTTTTCAAAGTTTATTTTGAATTTCTTACTTTGAAATGCAAGAGTTGGAATATTTCAGTAGTGTGTGGTTGTGGTTTACCATGTCACAGTTACATTTTCTTGATTTTTCAAAGTTTATTTTGAATTTCTTTCATTGAAATGCAAGAGTTGGAATATTTCAGTATTGTTTGGTTGTGGTTTACCTTGTCACAGTTACATTTTCATGATTTTTCAATGCTCATTTTGAATTTCTTTCGTTGAAATGCAAGAGTTGGAATATTTCAGTAGTGTATGGTTATGGTCTACCTTGTCAAAGTTACATTTTCATGATTTTCCAAAGTTCATTTTGAATTTCTTTCATTGAAATGCAAGAGTTGGAATATTTCAGTAGTGTTTGGTTGTGGTTTAACTTGTCAAAGTTACATATTATTGATTTTTCAAAGTACTTTTTGAATTTCTTTCATTGACGTACACGAGATTGAATATTTCAGTAGCATTTGGTTTTTGTTTAACTTCTCACTCTTATATCTTCATGATTTTTCAAAGTGCATTTTGAATTTCTTTCAGCGTAAAGAAAGTGTTGGACTATCTCAGTACGTTTTGGGTGTGGTTTATCTTGTAACAGTTACATCTTCTTTATTCTTCATAGTTAATTTTGAATTTCTTTCTTTGAAATTCAAGATTTTGAATATTTCAGTAGTGTTTGGTTGTGGTTTAACTTGTCACAGTTACATTTTATTGATTTTTCAAAGTTCATTTTGAATTTCTTTCGTTGAAAAGCAAGAGTTTGAATATTTCAGTAGTGTTTACTTGTGGTTTAAATTGTCACAGTTAAATTTTCTTGATTTTTTCAAATTTCATTTGAATTTATTTAGTTGAAATGCAAGAGTTGGAATATATCAGTAGTCTCTGGTTTTGGTTTACCATGTCACATTTACATTATCTCGATTTTTAAAATTCATTTTGAATTTCTTTCGTTGAAATGCAAGATTTGGATTATTTCAGAAGTGTCTGGTTATGGTTTACCTTGTCACAGTTACATTCTATTGATTTTTCAAAGTTCATTTTGAATTTATTTCTTTGAAATGAAAGAGTTTTATTAGTTCAGTAGTGTTTTGTCTTGTTGTACCTGGCAACAGTTACAGTTTCTAGATTTTTCAAATTTAATGGTTTTTTTAGTTAATTGCAAAGCTTTAGTTGATCTCTATCTGTAGTTTTTTATAGTTGGTTACAGTTTACCTCATACTGTTAATATATTTTTAAATTTATATTTGAATTTATATACTGTTAATTATATTGATTGTATCTTAAATAATTTGTGGCGTTTGTTTTACATTGTCAC
>NC_142805.1:7970565-8015602 GCF_049724085.1 Artemia sp. Qi Xiang Cuo
GTGTGCTTCCCAAATCATGAGTTTCAGACAACACACTCCTATGAGTGGCTAAGAAATCTAGCTCAGAAAAGTCAAAAATAGCAAATTAACCATCCCAAATCATAGGTTTCAGTCAACACACACCTACGAATGGCTATGAAATCCTGTTCAGACAAGTAAAAAAATATCAACCCACACATCCCCAAATCATAGGTTTCAGACATCACACACCTACGAAAGACTAAGAAATCTGGTTATGAAGGGTCAGAAATGGCAAATTAAAAATCGCAAAACATTGGTTTCAGACAACACTCACATATGAATTTCTAAGAACACTAGGTCAGAAAATTCAAAAACGGCAAACTATTCACCACAAACTATATGTTTCAGCCAACAAAAACCTCCTATAGTATAATAAATCCAGCTAAGACAGATCAAAAGTAGCAATCCATCCACACCAAATCATAGGTTTCAGACACTACACACCTATGAAAGACTAAGAAATCCATCTCAGAAAAGTCTGAAATAGCAATCCCACACATCCCAAATCATAGGTTTCAGACACCACACACCTACGAAAGACTAAGAAATCAGGTTATGAAAAGTCGGAAATAGCAAATTACACATCCCAAACTATTGGTTTCAGACAACATTCACCTACGAAATACTAGAAAACCTTAGCTCAGAAAAGCCTGAAATAGCAAACTACACATCCCAAATCATAATGTTCTGACAACACAAACCTATGAAAGGCTAAGAAACCTAGCTCAGAAAAGTCGAAAATAGCAAACTACACATCCCAAATCATAGGTTTCAGACATTAAACACCTATGAAAGACTAATAAATCAAACTCACAAAAGCAAGAAATATTAATTTACATATCCTAAATCATAAGTTTCAGACAGCATTCACCAACGAAATACTAATAAACCATAGCTCAGAAAAGTCTGAAATAGCCAACTACTCATCCCAAACCCGAAGTTTCAGACAACAAACACCTATGAGTGACTAAGAATCCTAGCTCTGAAAAGTCCAAAAAGCAAACTACACCTCCCAAATCAGGTTTCGTGAAATATAATAATTGCATCCTTTTTTTGTTTGGTTAATACAACTGAATATAATCTAAGATTTGTAAAGGATGGCGAAAAGTGGTTGATTTATTTTCAATGTGTTCAAATTTTTTTTTTTTTCGGCGCTCCCCCCAGCGCCCCCCCCCTAACCTTGCCCCACAATGCTTCCTGGACCATCCGTGGCGCTTTTCGGAGCCACAGCGCATCCCTGTGGCACTTCCCAGACCCATGGCGCACCCCCCCGGCGCTTCCCTCACCTGGGCCCCACAGCACTCCCCCGACCCATCGGCGCCGTCCCGGCTCCGCGGCGCCCAGCCGTTTACCTAATGCCCCAAAACACCGTATTGTTATGCGGCATAAGTCGTTTCGCCTACTCCCCGTACAGGTTGTCTATGACTCCAAATGAGCCTAGATTATTTTTAATCGCGTGTCTGCTCTGTTTCCAAGCGCATTCTCTGGGAAACAGTACAATTAAATTCTAGAACCGTTAATTCTTATTCAGGAATGTCTCTTCATCACTAAAATATTGGCAAGACTTTGTAAGATTGAAAGTTATATTAAAATATCCTTGCGCAAATTACGGGGTTCATATGTGACAAATAGATAAATGTGAATAATCTCACTCAGTTCCTTCTCTTGAAACTATGTTATAATCAATTGTGAAAAATATGGGGATTTTGAGTTTTAAATGTTGAGTATTAATTGAAAGTATAAAAACCTAGTATCTGATGAGATATCAAAGCGACAGTAAATATTAGAAACGGGTGTTGTAAAGGCCGAATTGTCCATGGAACTAGATCCGAGGGAGGGGGGAGAAGAGACAATATTTGTTTCTTGTCCATCCTAAACCTGAGTATCTCCAAGCGGGAGAGTACTTAACTACAATGGTTGGGGGGGGTTGTGAGGGGTTAAAAAAAAACCGTAATAATTGTATAGTTGGATTGAACTTGAATAAAAATTGGAATAAATATAAGGGGAGGGAAAATTGACGAATGGTTTATATCCCGGCTCCACTTGGGTAACCGACGTACCAGATATTGTATGCTGGAGGGTCACTTCCTGACCTTGAATAAGTGAGGCAGTTCTTGAATGCCCGGGCACCATATGATGGAAGGTGGACGGGCCGGCTGCATTATATTCATGTACAGATGATTGCACTTGTTTCGGAAGCTTCGGCCAGCTATCATATTGCCGGAAAGTAGTCTTCGCATGGCCCGCATTATTAACCCTCGCTTTCTTGGAAGAAGGGGGCACGCATTCTTCACAATTTGCCTTAAAAAGAAGAGAAAAAGTAGTATCTAAATAATTTGCCCCTTTTTTACAGAAAGAAAGCTATTAACTATAATTTTGTTTATAAAAGGCGTTTATCATTACGAAATCACATCGTAAAAAATTTCGTTAAATATACTAATTGCATCCTTTTTTGAATCTGGGCATTGCGAATCACTGAGCCATTCACACTCTAATCGAGTGTATATCTTTATAACACCACCAGAAAAAAAAACAGTCCATTGAAAATAACCCCCATGGAAGGATGGGGTTTACGTAACGAAAAAAGAGCGTATTTTACACTTTTTATCGAGTATAAAGATCATATAGGGACGTTTGTATAGGGGGGGGTTTACCCGAATATAGTAGAGGGTGACCACGGAAAACAATTTTATTTTGAAAATAAAAAATGAAAACAGAACTTACATTGCTAATTGTGGCTGCCAAGGCTTCAAGTTCATCAATAATTTCATATGTTCTATCCATTGTGTCACAATACTTTCTGATAATGGACTGGGGGACCATGGAGGGTTGTGGGGGCACAGGGAGGGCCTTTGGGGAGCTTGAGGGCCTTGGGGGAACTGCTGGGTCGTGGGGAAACAGTGAGGGCCGTTAGGAGTCCGGGTGGCCCTGCGGGGACCGGGGGTTGGCCGTTGGGACCCCGAGGGTACTTTGAACGCTCAATGGGCGGTTGGGAGGGGGGCACAGGGAGGACCGTTGGGTGGATTGGGGCCTGGTGGGGACCGGTGGAGGGCCTTTGGGACCCCGTTGGTCCTTTGGGAGCTCGATGGGCCTTTGGGGGGCCCGGGGATGGCCGTTGGGGGTCTGGGTGGGCCTTTGGGGGCGCCGGTGGCCCTTTGGGAGCTTGGGGGGCCTTTGAGGGTCCGGGGGGGGGGTGAGGGTCCGGGGGGCAGTTGGGGGCCTGGGGGACATTTGGGGACCGGTGGAGGGCCTTTGGGAGCTTGGGGGGCTTTTGAGGACCGGGGGCTTCCTTCGGGGTTGGGGTAGGAGGATTGGAACCCTTTGGGGTTGGGTTAGAGGACCTCACAACACTGTTCAAATGAAACTTGTGTATTATAACGACCACACTCAAATTCTCTTCTAAAATCTCTTCAAAAATCTTCTTTTAAAATGTCTCTATCTGTTTCGCCGAAATAGTTCCATAACCTGTCTAAAACGGTTTCGCCCAAATAATCACTAAACGCAAATTCAACGTGTTCCTTTGTTATTGGCATCTCTACGCTAACGCATTTCAAATTAATAGGAAGCCTTTTCGCACGCTAAAACAATTCATCGCTAAGATGTTTCTTGCCTAATTGTTTCCATGGCCTTTGGTTATTAATATCCTTTGGAGTTCGACCAGCAGAACTGGTCCCAAGGCAAAGACATTAACGATTTGAATCTATTCCCGGAGAAATGTTTCTAGGCGAAAATTTTAAAAGTCTCGCAGATGATGTCATTGATCGATTAATCTTTCATGAAATACGGAATTAATTTGTTTTTTCTAAGTGGATTTAATTATTCACAATAGGTGAATTGAGGTCAACATCACAGGTGTCCTGACGCGTGACAGCACCACGTGGTTTATGGTTTTCTCAGTGAGAAAGTTCCTGTTTTTCAAATTCTCACTGAGAAAACCATAAAACAGACATGAATTGCGGTTGACATCCATAAATGTGACAAAGTTCATGTTTTTCAAATTCTCACTGACAAAACCATAAAACATCCATAATTTGATGTTGACATCCGAGAAAAACATCAAATAAATCGACCCACACACAGAACCATCCATGAAACAGACATGAATTGCTGTTGACATCCATAAATGTGACAAAGTTCCTGTTTTTTTCAAATTCTCACTGACAAAAACCATAAAATATCCATGAAAAACATCAAATAAATCGACCCACACACATAACCATCCAAGAAAACATACATAAATGTGACAAAATTCCTGTTTTTCAGATTCTCACTGACAAAAACCATAAGCCACGTGGTTCTCGTGCCAATTAATGGTGTTAAAAAAAGTTGTAGGTGGCAGCAGGGGTGACTCGTGGGGGCTTTAGGGTCACCTCTACTGCTGATTTGTGGTAGTTTCACGCTTGGTAGATTATTTGATTTTTTTTTTTGCTCATTTTTTAGTTTAATGGAGTTCTTTACTTTTCTTTGAAAAACTTATTTTGTGGAAAAAGTTTTTTTTAATTAAATTCTGTTCGTTTTATATTGACATAGTCTTTTCAGAGAAAAAGAAAATAATACTTTAAATCTTTTGTTTTTTTAAGATTTTATAATTTGGTCTGCTGTTTGTATGCTGGAGAAATTTTTTTAGCTTTAAACAAGATACACCCTTTTAAAAGTCTGGACACAAATAGTAGTGATTAATTTCGTTTCATACCTCCTCTAGTTGACCTGAAATGGGAAACTTGATACCATTCACAAAAAAATCTGCTTACTTTCTTTGATAGCTTGGATACACTTACACTATTTTGACTTGGTGAAATTTTAAGAGCAGAAGTAGCACCGAAAGTTTGAACATAATATCCTCAGTCGTTCTTGGGATACTGCCGAGATGCCTTATTGGGAATTAGCATTAACACAGTGCATTTTGATCTAATCTTCAGGCAACATTTAGTTTTTAAACATGAAGGCAAATGGGAGGGTGGGCGTGGGAGGAGGATTTGTTGCCCTCCAATCACTTTGGACAACTCAAAAGGGCATCGGCCCTTTCTATTTTATATCGAATGAGCCCTTTTCGAACTTCCTACGACAACTCCTTCGATATGAAGTGCCCTGGTCTAAACAAAAAAAAAAAAAAAAAAAAAAATCGTACATGATACCCACATCTTTACTATAAAAATTTCAAACCTTTCAATCACTTTGGACTATTAAAAAGGGCACTAGGCCTTTCGATTTCCAATCGAAAGAGCCTTTTTTGAGTTTCTACGACAACGCTTTCTATAAACACCTTATATACCCCCAGGAAATAAATTACAACCCTTACCCTAAGGGCTGTGAGTGTGGTTGTCATCCTCTAAGACATAATTTCCAGAACTTTCAACTGCGTTAAACAAAATGGCTATCTCAAAATTTTGATTGGATGTGCTTGGCAAAACTTTCAACTACGTTAAACAAAATGGCTATCTCAAAATTTTTATTGGATGTGCTTGGGAAAATGGTGAGCGTGAGAGGGGCGTTAGTCGCTCTTTTATCACTTTAAACTATTAAAAAGGGCACTAGGCCTTTCAATTTCCAGTCGAATGAGCCTTTTTTGAGTTTCTACGATAACGCTTTCTATAAACACTTTATATGCCCCCAGGGCATAACTTACAACCCTTACTCTGAGGGCTGTGAGGGGGTTGTCGTCATCAAAGACCTAATTTCCAGATCTTTCAACTACGTTAAACAACATGGCATTCTCAAAATTTTGATTGGATGTGCTTGGGAAAATGGTGAGCATTAGAGGGGCGTTAGTCGCTCTCCTACCACTTTAAACTGTTAAAAAAGACACTAGCCCTTTTAATTTCCAATCAAATGAGCTCTTTTGAAGTTTCTACGACAAAGCTTTCAATAAGAATCTTATATGCCCTCCGGGCATAACTGACCACCCGTGCCCTGAGGACTGGGGAGGGGGATTTTCACCCTCAAAGACCTAATTTCCAGAACTTTCTACTACGTTGAACACAATGGCTATCTGAAAATTTTCATTGGGTGTGTTTGGGGGAATGGTGCGCGTGAGAGGGTGGTTAGTTACCCTCCAATAACTTTCGACTATTAAAAAGAGCACTAGCCCTCTCAATTACCAAATGAATGAGCCCCTTTTGAAGTTTTTACGACAACTATAACTATAAAAACCTTATATGCCCCCAGGGCATATCTTAAAACCTTTGCCCTGGGGGCTCTGGGGGGTTTGTAATCCTTACATACATAATTTACAGAACTTTCAATTACGTTCAACAAATGGCTATCTCAAAATTTTTATTGGATGTGCTTGGGAAAATGGTGAGCGTGAGAGGGGCGTTAGTCGCTCTCCTATCACTTTAAACTATTAAAAAAGGCACTAGTCCTTTCGATTTCCAATCGAATGAGCCTTTTTTGAGTTTCTACGATAACGCTTTCTATAAACACCTTATATACCCCCAGGGCATAAATTACAACCCTTACCCTAAGGGCTGTGAGGGTGGTTGTCATCCTCTAAGACATAATTTCTACAACTTTCAATTACGTTAAACAAAATGGCATTCTCAAAATTTTGATTGGATGTGCTTGGGAAAATGGTGAGCATTAGAGGGGCGTTAGTCGCTCTCCTACCACTTTAAACTGTTAAAAAAGACACTAGCCCTTTTAATTTCCAATCAAATGAGCTCTTTTGAAGTTTCTACGACAAAGCTTTCAATAAGAATCTTATATTCCCCCAGGGCATAACTTACAACCCTTGCCCTGAGGGCTGGAGGGGATTTTAACCCTCAGAGACCTAATTTCCAGAACTTTCTACTACGTTGAACACAATGGCTATCTGACAATTTTCATTGGGTGTGTTTGGGGGAATGGTGCGCGTGAGAGGGTGGTTAGTTACCATCCAATTACTTTCGACTATTAAAAAGGGCACTAGCCCTCTCAATTACCAAATGAATGAGCCCCTTTTGAAGTTTTTACGACAACTATAACTATAAAAACCTTATATGCCCCCAGGGCATATCTTAAAACCTTTGCCCTGGGGGCTCTGGGGGGTTTGTAATCCTTAAATACATAATTTACAGAACTTTCAATTACGTTCAACAAATGGCTATCTCAAAATTTTTATTGGATGTGCTTGGGAAAATGGTGAGCGTGAGAGGGGCGTTAGTCGCTCTCCTATCACTTTAAACTATTAAAAAAGGCACTAGTCCTTTCGATTTCCAATCGAATGAGCCTTTTTTGAGTTTCTACGATAACGCTTTCTATAAACACCTTATATACCCCCAGGGCATAAATTACAACCCTTACCCTAAGGGCTGTGAGGGTGGTTGTCATCCTCTAAGACATAATTTCCAGAACTTTCAACTACGTTAAACAAAATGGCATTCTCAAAATTTTGATTGGATGTGCTTGGGAAAATGGTGAGCATTAGAGGGGCGTTAGTCGCTCTCCTACCACTTTAAACTGTTAAAAAAGACACTAGCCCTTTTAATTTCCAATCAAATGAGCTCTTTTTAATTTTCTACGACAAAGCTTTCAATAAGAATCTTATTGTCCCGCCGGGCATACCTTACACCCCGGGCCCGGAGGGCTGGGGGGGGGGATTGTGACCCTCAAAGACCTAATTTCCAGAACTTTCTACTACGTTGAACACAATGGCTATCTGAAAATTTTCATTGGATGTGTTTGGGGGAATGGTGCGCGTGAGAGTGTGGTTAGTTACCATCCAATAACTTTCGACTATTAAAAAGGGCACTAGCCCTCTCAATTACCAAATGAATGAGCCCCTGTTGAAGTTTTTACGACAACTATAACTATAAAAACCTTATATGCCCCCAGGGCATATCTTAAAACCTTTGCCCTGGGGGCTCTGGGGGGTTTGTAATCCTTAAATACATAATTTACAGAACTTTCAATTACGTTCAACAAATGGCTATCTCTAAACTTTGGTTGAATGTGTTTGGGAAAATGGTGGGCGTGGGAAGGGGGTAAATTAATTTCCACTCTTTTTTGACTATTAAAAAGGGCGGTTTTAATTTCCAAACAAATGAGCGCTTTTTGAAATTTCTACAACAACTTTCTATATAAACCTTATATGCCTCCGGGGCATAACTTACAGCCCTTGCACTGAGGGCTTTAAGGGTTTTATCATCCTATGGCAACTTTGATTGAATATATTTGGGGAAATGGTGGGTGTGAGAGGGGGGTCAATTACTCTCCACTCACTTTCGACTATTAAAAAGGACGACTATTAAAAAGGGCGACTATTAAAAAGGGCGTTTATCAAAATGGATATCTAAAAATTTTGATTTGATGTGTTTGGGGAGATGGTGGGCGTGAAAGGGGGGTTAGTTGCCCTTCAATCATATTTGACTATTTAAAGGGCACTAGCCCTTTCAATTTTCAATTGAAAGAGCCCTTTTTGATGTTTTTACAACATTGCTTTCTATAAAAACCTTACCTGCTCCCAGGGCATAACTTACAACCCCTGCCCTGAGGGTTGTGGGGGAGGGGGGGGGGATCGGTTGTCATCCTTAAAGACCTAATTTCTAAGAATTTCAACTACGTTGAATAAAATGGTTATCTAAAAATTTTGATTGGATGTGCTTGGGGATAAGATGGGCCTGAGAGGGGGGTTAGTTGCCCTCAAATCCCTTTCGACTATTAAAAAGGGCACTAGCCCTTTGAATTTCCAATCGAATGAGCCCTTTTTCAAGTTTCTACAACAAAGATTTCAATAAAAACCTTATATGCCCCCAAGGCGTAACTTATAACCCTTGCCCTGAAGACTCTGTGGGGAGTGTCCTGCTCAAAGGTATAATTTCCTGAACTTCAAACTGCTTGGAACAAAATGGCTATCTCAAAATTTTCATTGTATATGTTTGGGGAAATGGTGGGCGTTGAAAGGGTGTTAGTTGACTTCCAATCACTTTCTATTATTAAAAAGGGCACTAGCCATTTCAATTTGCAATCGAATGAGCCCTTTTTTAAGTTTCTACGACAACACGTTCTATAAAAACTTTATGTGCCCCAGGGCATAACTTACAACCCTTGCCCTGAGGGCTGTGGGGGAGTTTCCTCCTCAAAAAACATAATTTCTAATGGTAAATCAACAACGCTGAACAAAATGGCTATCTAAAAATTTTGATCGGATGTGTTTGTGGAAAAGGTGGGCGAGAGAGGCGGGTTAGTTGCCCTCAAACTACTTGCCCGACTATTAAAAAAGGCACTAGACTTTTGAATTTCCAATCGAATGAGCCCTTTTTCAAGTCTCTACGACAAAGATTTCAATAAAAACTTATATGCCCCCAAGGCGTAACTTATAACCCTTGCCCTGAAGACTCTGTGGGGAGTGTCCTGCTCAAAGGTATAATTTCCTGAACTTTAAACTGCTTGGAACAACATGGCTATCTCAAAGTTTTGATAGTATATGTTTGGGGAAATGGTGGGCGTTGAAAGGGTGTTAGTTGACTTCCAATCACTTTCTACTATTAAAAAGGGCACTAGCCATTTCAATTTGCAATCGAATGAGCCCTTTTTTAAGTTTCTACGACAACGCGTTCTATAAAAACTTTATGTGCCCCAGGGCATAACTTACAGCCCTTGCCCTGAGGGCTGTGGGGGAGTTTCCTCCTCAAAAAACATAATTTCTAATGGTAAATCAACAACGCTGAACAAAATGGCTATCTAAAAATTTTGATCGGATGTTTTTCTGGAAAAGGTGGGCGAGAGAGGGGGGATAGTTGCCCTCAAACTACTTGCCCGACTATTAAAAATTGCACTAGACTTTTGAATTTCCAATCGAATGAGCCCTTTTTCAAGTCTCTAAGACAAAGATTTCAATAAAAACTTATATGCTCCCAAGGCATAACTTATAACCCTTTTCCTGAAGACTGTGGGGGGAGCGTCCTGCACAAAGGTATAATTTCCTAAACTTTAAACTGCGTGGAACAAAATGGCTATCTCAAAATTTTGATTGGATGTGTTTGGGGAAATAGTGGGCGGGGAAAGGGTGTTGGTTGCCTTGCAATTACTTTCGACTATTTAAAAGGACACTCAGCCATTTCTAATCGAATGAGCCCTTTTTCAAGTTTCTACGACAACCCGTTCTATAAAAACCTCATATGCCCCCAGAGCATAACTTACAACCCTTGCCCTGAGACTGTGAGGGGGTTGTCATCCTCAAAGACCTAATTTACAGAACTTAAAACACATTGAATAAAATGACTATCTCAAAATTTTGATTGGATGTGTTTGTGGAAAAGGGGGGCGTGAGAGGGGGGTTAGTTGCGCTCCAATCACTTTCGACTATTAAAGGGGGCACTAGCCCTTTGAATTTCCAATCGATTGAGCCTTTTTTGAAGTTTCTACGACAAAACCTTCTATAAAAAGCTTATATGCCCCCAGGGAATAGCTTACAACACTTGCCCTGAAGGCCGTGGGGGAGTGTCCTCTCCGAAAACATAATTTCTATCTGGAAATCAACCACGCTGAACAAAATGGCTATCTCAAAATTTTGATTGGATGTGTTTAAGGAAATGGGAGGCGTGGAGGGCGTCTTAGTTGTCTTCCAATCACTTTCGACTATTAAAAAGGACACAAGCCGCTCCAATTACCCTTTGAATGAGCCCTTTTCAAGGTTTCTATGACAACTTCTTCGATACGGAGTGCTCTGCTATAAAGGAAAATAATAATAAATAATATTGAGATATCAAAATTTTTAGATATCCATTTTGATAAACGCCCTTTTTAATAGTCGCCCTTTTTAATAGTCGTCCTTTTTAATAGTCGAAAGTGAGTGGAGAGTAATTGACCCCCCTCTCACACCCACCATTTCCCCAAATATATTCAATCAAAGTTGCCATAGGATGATAAAACCCTTAAATCCCTCAGTGCAAGGGCTGTAAGTTATGCCCTGGAGGCATATAAGGTTTATATAGAAAGTTGTTGTAGAAATTTCAAAAAGCGCTCATTTGTTTGGAAATTAAAACCGCCCTTTTTAATAGTCAAAAAAGAGTGGAAATTAATTTACCCCCTTCCCACGCCCACCATTTTCCCAAACACATTCAACCAAAGTTTAGAGATAGCCATTTGTTGAACGTAATTGAAAGTTCTGTAAATTATGTATTTAAGGATTACAAACCCCCCAGAGCCCCCAGGGCAAAGGTTTTAAGACATGTCCTGGGGGCATATAAGGTTTTTATAGTTATAGTTGTCGTAAAAACTTCAAAAGGGGCTCATTCATTTGGTAATTGAGAGGGCTAGTGCCCTTTTTAATAGTCGAAAGTTATTGGATGGTAACTAACCACACTCTCACACGCACCATTCCCCTAAACAAATCCAATGAAAATTTTCAGATAGCCATTGTGTTCAACGTAGTAGAAAGTTCTGGAAATTAGGTCTTTGAGGGTCACAATCCCCCCCCCCCAGTCCGCCGGGCACGGGGGGTAAGGTATGCCCGGCGGGCCTATAAGATTATTATTGAAAGCTTTTTCGTAGAAAATTAAAAAGAGCTCAATTGATTGGAAATTAAAAGGGCTAGTGTCTTTTTTAACAGTTTAAAGTGGTAGGAGAGCGACTAACGCCCCTCTAACGCTCACCATTTTCCCAAGCACATCAAGTCAAAATTTTGAGATAGCCATTTTGTTTAACGTAGTTGAAAGTTCTGGAAATTATGTCTTAGAGGATGACAACCACCCTCACAGCCCTTAGGGTAAGGGTTGTAATTTATGCCCTGGGGGCATATAAGGTGTTTATAGAAAGCGTTATCGTAGAAACTCAAAAAAGGCTCATTCGATTGGAAATCGAAAGGACTAGTGCCTTTTTTAATAGTTTAAAGTGATAGGAGAGCGACTAACGCCCCTCTCATGCTCACCATTTTCCCAAGCACATCCAATAAAAATTTTGAGATAGCCATTTTGTTTAACGTAGCTGAAAGTTTTCCCAAGCACATCCAATAAAAATTTTGAGATAGCCATTTTGTTTAACGCAGTTGAAAGTTCTGGAAATTATGTCTTAGAGTGAAATAAGATGGCTGAAAAGTTGGTGTTTAGCCCCGTTCTGAATATTTTGAGTAGATCACTCACAGAAGGTGTTAAACTTGATATGATCATCAAAAGTGCTATTAACTATTTCGAAAACGATGCAGTTTTACAAACTAAAAACACCCTTTATGTGAGTTGGATATCCAAACCCGAATGGTTTCGTTTGCCAAGGATGATGACAATATTACTGATATGTGCAAGTCGCTAGTCATGGCGGTAAAGCAAAATGTTTTGATCCCAAAGATTGTAATTTTCAGTCCGTGTGAAGTATCTGCCATCGGTAAACCTATTACAGTAGTTTGGAAAGTAAATGAACTTTCGAGAAAATTAGATGGATTTATATTAAATGTTAGCCGCTTCCCGACCAACCTGTTTGACAAGTCCCAGCCTCTTCAATCCACACCCCACTCACCACTATACTGTGTGATACTTAAGAACCCCACAAAAGACTTAAAAGGCCCAAATGAACGAAAAACATTCATCGATAAGGCGTGTCCAACTCCGAACGATATAGCCGAGTTACGCCGCTCTAACGATGAGTGGAAACTTTCGGTTTGGTCCCAAAGAAAACAAGGACCAGATAGTCGAATATGTTAAGCGCGCCCAACCATCGCTCAACATTTCCTTCAGGAAGCCCGCTCTTGTCGCGGCGATTAAGCGAGTACCTGAAGATTTAGAGCACATGTCGCTGAAACAGCTAATCCCAAATTGCATTAAAACAGTACAGTGTGGCAAGCCCCGAACATTTAAAGTTTACTTTCCGTTTCGAATAGATCTTGATACGTTTCTGAAAGCATCTATAATAATAATAATGATAATTTAATTTTGACCCACTAAAATTATAAAAAAGTGGAGTAGCAAAAGAAAATAAAAGGAAAAGACTTATAAAACAAAACACATGCAAAACAATATTACTATAAAGAACTACAAATGCAAATCAGAACAATCGCACAAGAGGATGAAAAGGATCCAACTGCTTGCAGGCTTCACCTTTTAAAGTGGAGTCCAACTTATTATATGACGTCAATATATCAGTTGCATAAAACATTCAAATAATCTTACGGTTTCTATACCAACGAGGCAAATTCAAAAGATATTTACAACAACGGAAGTACAAAACTCTAATATCCTGAAATATCACTAGTTTTCAAAAATAGGCGCAAACCTGATAGAAAAAGAATGGAATGGTCGCAATATGTTGAATAGAGTTTATCCAATGCCTTACGAGAATGTCGGCCACGATTTGGGACAATTTTAGCATAACCTGCTTTAAGCTTATTCTTAATATCAGCAAGTGCACTAGCACGGATAGCTGAAATAGAAGAGCAGATAATAATCCCGAGCCAACGTAACGCAGGAACCAGCTGAACTGAAACAAAAAACTACAACTCAAATCACTACTTGGGTTTTAAGCACTGAAAACTAAATACTCATATTTTTCAGCATTAAGCACAAGGCCAATTTTTTCAAAAAGCTTAGAAGCAAACTGGGTAGACTTAGCTAGGGTGAATTTTGAACGGCTAATAAGTAATAAATCATCTGCAAAAGCAAATATAAGATAAATTAGTTAAACCCTTAAAACATGACGGAAAAATACGAGAAAGCACAAGGTATAAACAAGCATTAAAAAGGTATGGTGACAGAACCCCCCCCCCTGCCTAAGTCCAGACCGAATAGGAATATTACCAAAAAATATCTCTCCTGACCGAAGTCAAACATATGAATTTGCATAATAAAAATTAAGGACACATATATCAGATGAATTCCAAGCTGGGTAAGAGAATACCATAGTTGGCTGTGACAAACCGAGTCAAAAGCGTTTGAAATATCTAACGCACATACATGCACTTTAGATCCATCCTTTTGTGCTTGAATTAGAAAAGAAGTAAGAATTTGATGCGCATGTTGGCGTCCTATATTTGGCTTAAACCCAAATGGATTGGACACATAATCAGCTTTTGGAAGAATTTCAGGAAGCAGGATATATTCGAAAATTTTGCTCAGCGAACAGGCTACCGTAATGAGTCTATATGATCCGCAATAAGTCGGATCTTCCCCACGCTTAAGAATCGAAGTGACGTTCCCGCAAAAAAAAGAATCAGGTACCAAAGACGTACATAAAAAAATTTAAAATAATAACTGCAAATGATAAATCAATTCTTTCGAATCAATATGAAGGTAAAATATATTAATACCATCAATATCACATGATTTAGATTTTAAATTCTTAACACAACGAATCACACGGTCAGCAGAAACGGGAGGCACGTGGCCTTGGTAAATTCTTGCAGGTAATACATAAGAACAGAGGCTAGCGAACTGAGAGTGAACTGCAAAATTCATAATATTAAAAATCATATTATAATGATTAATCCAAGAGGCATTAGGGATCCGATCGGCATTAGGAGGTGAATCAAATTTTGCAATATTAATCACTTGTTTCTACTGACTAGAGGTCTTCGTAAATTCCACACAATTGTACCTCACTTTACGAAGAGAACGTAATCCCACTATGAAAGTGGGATATGAACGCCTTCCGGTTGAAGAATTCGTGTTCCAACCACGTCGCTGCTTCAATTGTCATGCAATCGGTCACCTCGCTGTGAATTGTAAGAACAGTGCACTGTGTTCTAAATGTGGCTCCGTTGACCACAAATCGACACCTGATACTCCATGCCAAAAAAGTGCCCTTTGTGTTTGTTGCAAGACCAATGGTCATACGTGTAATCAAACAGTTCGTGGTAACGAACTGTAAGTAAGGAGCGACCCGGCTCAATGGTAACCGAAACTCTAAAAAACGGGATTTTGATACCAATAGATACATCAAAAGAATCAAATTTTAATCCTGATTTCAAATATATAAGTTTCATTAAATTTAGTCATACCAATTAAAAGTTCTAGCCTGAGAAAATTTGGCTGATTTTCGAAAAAAGGGAGAAAGACCCCCTAAGAGTTAAAGAACCTTAATGAGAATCCCACCATCATATTCAGCGTATCAGAGAACCCTACTGTTGAGGTTTCATGCACCTTTATACAAAAATGTGGAATTTTCCATTTTTTGCCAGAAGAAAGATCACGGATGCGTGTTTATTTGTTTTTTTGTTTTTTTTTTTTTTTTTTTTTTTTCCCCCGGGGTGTTAGTATAGACCCAGTTGTCCTATAATATAGTGGGAGGGCTAATTTGAACGGAAATTAAAATTTATAGTGCCCTTTTAAATTTACCAGAAAAAATGGAGGGCAACTAGGCCCCCTCCCACGCTCGTTTTCTTCCCAAAGTCACCCGATCAAAATTTTGAGATGGCCATTTTGTTCAGCATGGTCGAAAATATGATAAAATGTCTTTTAGGATGACTTGATCCCCCAAAGTCCCCCGGGGGAGGGCTGATAGTTATGAACTTTACTCAATGTTAACATATAGTATTGTTTATTGGGAAGTATACATAATTTTTCAGAGGAGATTTTTTCTGGTAGTTGGGGGAAGGAGCGGGGCGGGGGCTATATGGAAGGATCTTTCCATGACGGAAGTTTTCATGGGGGAAGGGACATTACAATGCAGGGGGCGCCGGATTTCCCATCATTATTAAAGAGAAAGATCAGGAATTAAATAAAAAAAAAAAATTTTTTCAACTGATAAACTGATTGTGATTAAGAGGTCATTTTTAAAGAAATTGAAAAAAAAATTTTGAACTATAGCTTAAAGAGCAGGGTATTGACTAGGGGGCGAACCCCCTAATATACATGTTAAAAATTTATGAATATAGAAGTTCGTTACGTAAGTTAATTCTAAGTTACGTATATTTATCAAACAGTTCGTGGTAACGAACTGTAAGTAAGGAGCGACCCGGCTCAATGGTAACCGAAACTCTAGAAAACGGGTTTTTGATACCAATAGATATATCAAAAGAATCAGATTTAAATGCTGATTTCAAATATATAACTTTCATCGAGTTTAGTGCTACCCATCAAAAGTTACGTGCCTGAGAAAATTCGGCTGATTTTCAAAAAAAGGGGGAAAGACCCCCTAAAAGTTATAGAACCTTAATGAATATAACACCATCATATTCAGCGAATCAGAGAACCCTACTGTAGAGGTTTCAAGCTCCTATCTACAAAAATGTGGAATTTTCCATTTTTTGCCAGAAGAAAGATCACGGATGCGTGTTTATTTGTTTGTTTGTTTGTTTTTTTTTTTTTTTTGTTTTTTCCAGGGGTGTTCGTATCGACCCAGTAGTCCTAGAATATCGTGGGAGGGCTCATTGGAACGGAAATTAAAAGTTCTAGTGCTCTTTTTAAGTGACCAAAAAAAATGGAGGGCAACTAGGCCCCCTCCCACGCTTATTTTTTTACCAAAGTCACCCGATCAAAATTTTGAGATAGCCATTTTGTTCAGCATGGTAGAAAATATGATAAATATGTATTTTGTGATGACTTAATCCACCGAAGTACCCAGAGGGAGGGCTAAAAGATATGAACTTTACCCAATGTTAACATATAGTATTGGTTATTCGGAAGTATACAGAAGTTTTCAGGAGGTTTTTTTTTCTGGTTGTGGGTGGTAAGGGTGGCCCGGGGGTTATGTTGGAGGATCTGTTCATGAAGGAAGTTTTCATGGGGGAAGGGAAATCGCCATGAAGGGGGCGCCGGACTTGCCAGCATTATTTATTGGTTATTGGGAAGTATACAACCATTTTCAGGAAGGATTTTTTCTGGAGGGGGGCTAGAGGAGGGAGTTACTCTGGAGAATATGTCCGTAGAGGATGTTTCTTTGGGGTAAGGGACATTTCTATGAAGGGGGCGCCGGATTTCCAAGCATTATTTAAAAAACGATCAGAAATTAAATAAAAAAAAAAACAAGTTTTTTCAAATGAAATGTAAGAAGTAATATTATAACTTAAAATGAACAGAAATTATAACGTATGTGAGGGGGTTCTCCTCCAAGTCAATACCTCGATTTTTAAGCTACAGTTTTGTTTTAGTGCTTTCAAAAGAGCTATCTATTCTAATTAAACGGCCTTTGTGATTCAGGGGTTTGTGAATCAAATTTTTTTTTAACTTTTAACGTAATTAGCTTGGTATTGACTAAGGGCAGAACCCCCTCATATACTTAATAACATATACGTAATAAAAAAAAACAATAAAAAAAAAAGCGATACGGCTCAATAGTAATCGAAACTTTTAAAAACGGAATTTTGATGTCAATAAATGTATCAAAAGAATGTGTTTATAATGCTGATTCTAAATATATAAATTTTATTAAGTTTAGTATTACTCATCAAAGGCAACAAGCCTGAGGAAATTTACTCGATTTTTTAAAGAGGGGGAAACATCCCCTACAAGTGGAAGAATTTTAATGAAAATCACAACGTCAGATTCAGCGTATCAGAAAACCCTATTACATAGGTTTCAAGCTCATATCTGCAAAAATCTGCAACTTTGAATTTTTGCCAGAAGAAAAATATACGAATATAGAAGTTAGTTACGTAAGTTAATTTGTAAAGACATTCATTTAGCAAAAGAAAAGTAAAATTTTTATGCAAATAAAAGCTGCATTAACTAAAAAACGATCAGAAATTAAATAAAAAAAACAAGTTTTTTAAACTGAAAGTAAGGAGCGACATTAAAACTTAAAACGAACAGAAATTATTCCGTACATGAAAGGGGCTGTCCCCTCCTCAACGCCTCGCTCTTTATTCCGTATATGAAAGGGGCTGTCCCCTCCTCAACGCCTCGCTCTTTACGCTAAAGTTTTTTATTGTTTTAAAAAAAAAATTGTGAGACAGTCAAACTTTAGCGTAAAGAGCGAGGCGTTGAGGAGGGACAGCCCCTTTCATATACGGAATAAAGAGCGAGGCGTTGAGGAGGGGACAGCCCCTTTCATGTACGGAATAATTTCTGTTCGTTTTAAGTTTTAATGTCGCTCCTTACTTTCAGTTTAAAAAACTTGTTTTTTTTATTTAATAGTATAAAGGGCCCGAAAAACCCTAAAAGTAAACCCATGGACTCGTATTATTATCAAGGAATATAAATGAGCTATTTACAAAAAACATTCGGTGTTGCAAAGTCTCAGCTCCAGTTATAACGTGATTTTCTTCCAGGAACATTTTGTTACTAAACATGGTATCAAAGTTCTTATACTTGATGGCATGACGTCTTACTCCGTGCCTGTTAGAAAGCTGAATAAAAGAGGCGGACCCTCTTGTGGACTTGTTACTTTCGTTAAATCAGCTCTCCGTTCTAGCTTGTTCAAACTAAATGATCATTACTTAGATGTGAGAGTGGACTCTTGTGTTTATATTAGTGTGTATCTACCTTTTGATTACTCCAAAGATCAGTCAGAGCGATTATTTGCTTTATCGTGCGAAAAGTTAGGTTCTTGTGTAGAAAAAAATTGGTGTCTAGGTTTACCTTGTATTATAGCCGGAGCCTTTAATTGTAATTTTTCTGAACCAGATTCTGAGGCGTCTCCACGTACTACTATAGTTAAGGGTTTTTTTTAATGGTTTTCTGCGTGTATTAGATAAAATGTAAGATTTTACGTATATTTACACGTCTTCGTGAACCTCTAACTTGGACCATGGTGTTGTATCTTCAAGTCTGACCCCCGATATAGTTAACGTTACATTTGATTATCAGCTGTCTGACCACTTACCTATAACTTGCTATGTCCGTGTGCCATCTTCCGTTTCTCAAAATAGTCCACTAGCACGGGGTTCCTCAGCACGGCAGTATCGTCGTGATTGGTTAAAGATTGACCAAACTCAGTTCCTCGAGTTGGTTGAATCGATTCTAAGTAAAATTAATGTCCCATTTCACCTCCATCAAAAGTCACTCCAGTTGCCTAAGAATGAAGTCCTGATTTGTCTTGATATATATTGTACTGAAATATGGCATGCCCTCCGCTTTGCCGAAAAACAAGCTGTCCCCATGCAACGTGTCTTCAAAGGAATCGTTCCTGGATGGTCCACAAATTCAGAAGTTTTTACTTCATGTGAACAAGCCAAGTTTTGGTTTTCTATATGGAAAGATTGTAGGAGTCCTATTACCGGGCATGTGAATGACATACGGATCTCAACAAATCGGAAGTTTTCCAAAATTCTTGCTCAACATCGTAGAGATCTTATTAATAGCTATTCTGCCCGTGCAAAACAAGATCGAAATATGGTATTTAAATTTGTCTCCTCCTAAGTACCCCCTTCTTCGTCACCGTTCTCAGCTGACGTTCCAGAAGCTGAATGGTATGCAGATTATGAATCTGAGTTTTCTGCCCCTGATCCCATCATAGAGCAGTCTTATAAAGTAGCTCAGCATCAGTTTCTGGATGCTCAACCCAATGAAAATTTTGTGGTCAGTATCTGTTTTGTCGAAGATGCCATCCAAAAATTAAAATGGAAACGTTCATCTGGTATTGACAAAGTTAGTGTTATTCATTTGAAATACGGGGCAAAACTACTTACGGCTCATCTGTCTCTGATTGCAGATGGTTTTCACTCAGGGTATCGTTCCTTATTCTTTTCCATCGGAGATTTGTCTCCTACTTCTAAAAAGGGGAGACCTGAAGTCCATTGTACATCATTCCACCCTATTACTGTAGCTACATCCCTTTGCAAGCTCTTTGAGTTACTATTTATTAAGGACCTTGAAATCTTGCATGATTGTCTTAACGTCACTGTTCTGCAGCATATATAGTAGGTCGCGCCATGTTGAAGATTTTTTTCTTTTTCTAACATATATTATATAAATTAGATCTTTTTGTTATCGTTTTTTAAATCATAGCCTTCGGCTCCCACGTTGGACCCAAAAATCGTTTGCGTTTATTTGTTATAGTATAATTTATTCATGTATTGCCATATTAACAAATATTGTGAATTTTAACGATTAATTTGTCACGCAACTGGAGCCGTATTTTACGATAATCGGGTAAGATAATCGGTTAATTAGATAGTAAATGTTTGTGTTTACAAAAAGTCTTTTTCTTTTTATTAATTAAAAAAAAAATTTCCACGAAATAAGTTTTTCAAAGAAAATTAAAGAACTCGATTAAACCAAAAATGAGCAAAAACAAAATCAAATAATCTACCAAGCGTGAAACTACCACAAATCAGTATCGATAAATAAACGAAATTCAAAACGAACAAATATTATAATAAACAAACGAGTAAAACTCAAAACAAGCAGAAATTAACATAAGTTGGGCTCAAAACCCCTATACCTTCCCAAGACCAGAACAAAATTTGCACTTTACTGAAAAAAATACAAACGAATGTGCATTGTAAGTTTAATGTACTTGCACTGATATTTAGTAATCAAAATGTTAATATTATTTGATTTATTAAAGTTATAAAAATAAAAACATTTATATTGTTTTCAGTAAAGTGCAAATTATGTTCTGGCCTTTGAAGGCATAGGGGTTTTGAGCCCAACTAATGTTAATTTCTACTCGTTTTGAGTTTTGCTCGTTTATTTATTATAATATCTGTTGGTTTTGGATTTTGTTTATTTATCGATGCTGATTTGTGGTAGTTTCACGCTTGGTTGATTTGATTTTTGCTCATTTTTGGTTTAATAGAGTTCTTTACTTTTCTTTGAAAATCTTATTTTGTGGGAAAAGTTTTTGTAATTAATTTCTGTTCGCTTTATATTGACATAGTCTTTTCAGGGGAAAAGAAAATAATACATTAAATCTTTTCGTTTTTCTAAGACTTTATAGTTTGGCCTGCTATTTGTATGCTGGAGAAAAATTTTCAGCAATTTTTATCAACATACACCCTGTTAAAAATCTGGACACAAATAGTACTGTTTAATTTAGTTTCATATCTCCTCTAGTTGACCTGAAATGGAGAACTTGATACCATTCGCAACTTGATACCACGACTTTGTCTTAAGGAGCACAGGAAAGGCAATGACCACGGAACGGGGAGGAAAAAGTCTCCCGGACTTAGATTATGCTGATGATTTAAGCATCCTAGATGAAAGTGTGAGCAAAATGAATGAAGTTTAAGAGGTTTTGAGAGTCCAGGGTGCTAGAATAGGTTTGAAAATTAATATTAAGAAGACTAAGTCTTTAAGGCTAGGAATAATTGAAGATGAAAAGGTGACGTTGGGTAATGAAAAGATTGATCAAGTGGGCAGCTTCATTTACCTTGGTAGTATTATTAGTAAAGATGATGGGAGCAGTTAAGATGTTAAAAGTAGAATAGCAAAGTCTTAGGGTGTTTTTTCACAGTTAAAAAGGGGTTTGGAAAAACAGGAAGAAAAGTCTGCAACCAAGATTAGAATATTAGAAGCTACAGTGATGACGGTGGTCAAATATGGCTTTGAAGCATGGGAGCTCCGAGAAGCGGATGAAGATTTGCTAGATGTTTTCCAAAGAAATTGCCTAAGGATTGTTCTGTGTACCCGGCTGACTGACCGTATTTTAAACAATAGGCTATACGAAAAATGTGGTTCAATACATCACTCTAGGGCTATAATGAAAGAAAGGTTGAGGTGGCTAGGGCACGTTGTGCGGATGAAGGATGACAGCTTGCCGAAGATTGTTATTTTCGGCCAACCGTCTAGGGCTAAACGGAAAGCAGGTTGTCCTCGTCTGGGGTGGGAGGATGTCATAAAGAAATATTTAAAGAAAATGGGAGCTTCGTGGTCGGGTGTAAAAAAGGGAGGCTTTGAATAGATTGGGATGAAAGAGGAGCGTACGTAGCTGTGTTGGCCTTAGACATGGTGCTGCAGTGAGTTGTTAGTAGTAGTAGTAGTAGTAGGAGTATCAATATCTTAGGAACAATTTAGTAAGTGAAATTAAAACTCACAACACTTGTTGTGGGGGATGTTGAACTAACCAAAAGCCAATATTTTGCATCAAAATACTAATCCTTCAATTCCTACAACTAACGCTACTATTGCTATTACTGCTAGACTACTACTACTTTTACTAAAGCTAAGACTACTAATAGTAACTGTACTCCTACTGCTACTACTATATTTACTGGTGCTACTACTACAGCTAATAAACCAAAGGATATTAAGGCGAAAATTTTGGGTAACATCGTAACTGTATTGAAATAAATCTAAACACACTTTGCAGATGTAGGTTGTCAAGAGGACATATCAGCAATGCTTCAGGACTAGTTGATGGTATTAATTCAAAAATTTCACCGTGTGTTGAAGGGGATGTTTAAAAAAAAGGTGATATTTGCATACTGCTACTAATGCTACTTCTGCTACTAAAACTATTGCTAATTACTGAGCCTTTCAACAATACTGAAAAAATGAAGTCTCAAAACTTTCTTTGGATATCTGTTATGGGGAATGATGGGCCTGGGGAGGGGGATTCCCTCAAATCACTTCGAATCTTAAAAAGGGCACTATAACTTCCAGATTAAAATAAAATGAGACCCATCTGAATTTAATACGACTACCCATTCCATAACCCTTATACGCCCCCAAGGCATAACTTAAAGCCCTTGTATAGTGCTCTGGGGGCTGTGTCAACCCAGGAAGCTTTGTTATATAATCTTTGGACTATTTTAAAACAAAATTGTCATCGCACAATTTCGAATCAGATGCATTTGGTTACAAGAGGGGTAGTTGCATGGGTGGGGGGAGTGCTACTTGACCTCCATCATTATTGACTCTTAAAAGGGAAATAGAACTTCCAATTTCAATCAAATGAGCCACCTCTAAAGCTTATAAAACCATCCCTTTCATAAGGTGATACTGCGGTGAGCTCAAAGCCATCTCTCACTTACCTTGGACTGCCGATCGCTTCAGATCTGCGGTCTACTCGTGAAGCACTGGTTGAGCATTTTTCAGAAAAGGCACGCAAAGCATACGGACTACTCCTACCCTGCAAACGTATGTATAACCGCCATATACTCGGAAGGCTTTATTCCGTGTTCGTTATCCCGCATGTTCTGTCCCTCTCGCCGTTTTGGTCTCTTTTCACCGAATCAGATAAGCGCTCAGTCCGTCGGGTTTACTATAAGTATGCAAAATATCTGTTAAGTGTTGCGCCATGGGAGAGAAATTCAAGAGTTTCGAAAAATTACAGCGTTGCGGACCCGACTACTGCAGCCACTGAGCGAATCGTCCGATTTCGGCGTTCCCTCAATCCTGATCATGATATGTACCGAGCTATCGTAGGCTAATTTGATTACGAGTTTAGTATGCTGTATATAGATTGTTATTGAAGTCTTGTTGTTTCTCTTATTGCGTTTTCCTTTTCTCTTTTTTTTTCTTTTTTTCATTACTCAGTTGTGTAACCTTGTGTTATTTATGATGGGAAATAAAAACCATTCATTCATTCAAAAAGGGCAGTATAACTTCCAATTTCGAATCAAATAAGCCCTATATCATGTTTATACGACAACCTTTTCCATAAGAACCTTATATGCACTTATAAAATAACTTACACCCTATCCCCCGGGCGCTGGGGGGGTTGTCATCCCTAGAGACATTATTATATATTCTTTGGACTATTTTGAACAAAATCACTATCTCATAATTTCAATCAGATGCCTTTGGTGAAAGGAGTGTTGTACAGGAGGGGGGGGGGTCTGAATACCCTTCATCACTTCCGAAGCTTAAAAAGGAACTAGAACTTCCAATTTTCAACCAAATGACCGTCTTCTAAAGTTGAAGGACTATCCCTTCCATAAAAACCTTAAATACCCCCTGGGCAAAACTTGTAATCCTTGCCCCTAATCCCTGGAGTTCGTTTCAAACCCAAAAGCCTTGTTATATGATATTTAGACTATTTGAATAAAATGGCTATCTCAAAATTTCGATTAGATGCACTTCGGGAAAATACGATGTGTGTGTGGGGGGGGGGGGTAGCTGCACTTGTATCACTTTGACTCTTAAGGAGACCACTACAGCGTCTGATTAAAAATCCAATGAGGCCCCTCCGAAGTTTATATGATCATGCTTTCTATAAAAACCTTATATGCCCCCAGGGCATAACTGACAGCGCTTGCCCTGAGGACTGGGGGACTTTGTTAAACCTCAAAGACATAATTTCCGGACCTTTCAAATACATTGAACAAATTGGCTATCTCTAAGTTTTGATTGGAAATGTTTGGGGAAATGATTGGCGTGGGGGGATCATTTGCCCTCTTATTACTTTTGATTAATAAAAAAGGCACTGGTCCTCTCAATTTCCAATCTAACGAGCCCTTTTTGAAGCTTCTACGACAACACTTTTTTCAAGAACCTTATAGGCCCCAAGGGCATAACTTACAAGCCTTGTCCCGAGGGCTAGGGGGGGGGGGGTGTTGTCATTCTCAAAGACATAATTTCCAGATCTTTCAACTACGTTGAACAAAATGGCATGTTGATCGGAAGTGCTAGGGGAAATGATGGGCGTGGGGGGATTCTCCCTCCGATTTCTTTCGACTGTTAAGGGGCAATATTCCTCTTAATTTCCATTCGAATGAGCCCTTTTTGAAGTTTTTACGACAAAACTTTCTATAAATATCTTATATACCCCCAGGGCATAACTTACAACATTAGCCCTTGGGGCTGTGGGGGGGGGGGGGGGTTGTCATGCTCAAAGACATAATTTCCGGACTTTCAACTACGTTCAATAAAATTGCTATATCAAAATCTTGATCGGAAATGTTTGGGGAAATGATGGGTATTAGGGGGAGGGAGGCATCTGCTCTCCGATCACTTTTTACTACTAATAAGGGCACTAGCCCTTTCAATTCCCAACTGAATGAATCCTTTTTGAAGTTTCTACGACGGAGCTTTCTATAAAAATCGTACATGTCCCCAGGGCATAACTTACAACCCTTGCCCTGAGGACTGGGGAGATTTGTTATCCTCAAAGACATAATTTCCGGACCTTTCAGATACCTTGAACAAAATGGCTATCTCAAAATTTTGATTGGAAGTGTTTTGGGGAAATGATGGGCGTGAAAGGGGGGTCATTTGTCCTCTGGTCACTTTCGACTAATATAAAAGGCGCTAGTCCTCTCAATTTCCAATCGAATGAGCCCTTTTTAAAGTTTCTACGACAGCGCTTTCTATAAAAACCTTATATGCCCCCAGGACATAATTTATAACCCTTGCTCTGAGGGCTGTGGGGGCTTGTCATCCTCAAAGACCTAACTTTCAGAACTTCTCACAACATTGAACGAAATGGCCATCTAAAAATTTTAATTGAATGTGTTTGGGGAGATGGTGGGCTTGAGAGGGGGGTCAGTTGCCCTCCAATCACTTTCGACTATAAAAAAGGGCACTAGTCCTTTCACTTTCCATCGAATGAGCCCTTTTTGAAGTTTCTACGATCATCCTTTCTATATAAACCTTAAATGCCCCAAGGAAATAACTTACAACACTTGCCCTGAGGGCTCTGGGGGGGGGGGGGCTGTCATCCTCAAAGACATAATTTCCGGACTTTTCAACTACGTTGAACAAAATGGCTATCTTAAAATTTTAATTGAAAGTGTTTGGGGGAATGATGGGAGGGGGATTAGTTGCCCTCCAATCAGTTTCGGCAATTAAAAAAGGCACTTTTCCTTTCAATTTCCAACGAACGAGCCCTTTTCGAAGTATCTACGACAATTCCTTCGATACGAAGCGCCCTGGTCTAAAAGAAAAAAACAAAACAAAAAATAATTCATTGTGCCCACATCGTTCTTTACTTAGTTAGAGCTATTGTGATTCCTAGGATAAGGTACATACATACACACTGTGTTACCAACACCTCAAAACAAAACGTACTACAAATTGCAAGAAAAATGTACCTAAGACAAAAAAAATGTACCATATCCGAACTTTTTCGGTGTCAAAGACCGTCAGTGACGTAAAGTACTATCTATGAAAATTTTGCATAAGACATTTTCATTCACTTTCTTTCTCCATTCCTTTGTTTTTCTTTCTCTTCTAATACAGTACATTACTCCTGACAGTACTTGCAGAAATTGTTCGGAGTAAGATATATTACAACAGAAACATTTTATTACAGGCCAACAAAAGTCGTTGTTTTTCGGCCATTTAAGACCATTTATAAACTTGGCAAACTTTAGCAAATTTTTCAAACTCAAAACAAGCAGAAATTAACATGAGTAGGGTTCAAAACCCCTATGCCTTCCCAAGGCCAGAACATAACTTGTACTTAACTGAAAAAATATTACTGCTTTTACTTTTATAACTTTAATAAATCAAATCATATTAACATTTTGATTACTAAATATCAGTATATGTATATTAAACTGACAATGCCCATTCATTTGCATTGTTTTCAGTAAAGTGTAAAAAATGTGCTGGCCTTTTGAAGGCATAGGGAGTTTTAAGCCCTACTCATGTTAATTTCTGCTCGTTTTGAGTTTGACTCGGTTATTTATTGTAATTTCTGTCCGTTTTGGGTTTCATTTATTTATCAATGCTGATTTGTGGTAGTTTCACGCTTGGTAGATTATTTTGTTTTATTTTTGCTCATCTTTGGCTTAACGGAGTTCTTTACTTTTCTTTGAAAAAATTATTTTGTGGAAAAAGTTTTTTTAATTAATTTCTGTTCGTTTTATATTGACATAGCCTTTTCAGGTAAAAAGAAAATAATAGTTTAAATCGTTTGGTTGTTTTAAGACTTTATAGTTTGGCCTGCTATTTGTATGCCGGAGGAAAATTTTCAGCATTTTTTTTTTTATTTTAATTTTTTTAATTTTTATTTTTTTTTAATTTTCAGCATTTTTTTTTTTTTATTTTCAGCACTAATTTTTAACAACATACACCCTCTTAAAAATCTGGACACAAATAGTAGTGTTTAATTTAGTTTCATACAACCTTCAGTTGACCTGAAATAGAAAACTGGATACGATCAAACAGTTCGTGGTAACGAACTGTAAGTAAAGAACGACCCGGCTCAATGGTAACCGAAACTCTAAAAAACGGAATTTTGATACCAATAGATACATCAAAAGAATAAGATTTTAATTCTAATTTCAAATATATAAGTTTCATCAAGTTTAATCTTACCCATCAAAAGTTACGCGCCTGCGAAAATTTGGCTGATTTTCGAAAAAAGGAGGAAAGACCCCCTAAAAGCTATAGAACCTTAATGAAAATTACACCACCATATTCAGCGTATCAGAGAACCCTACTGTAGAGGTTTGAAGCTCCTATCTACAAAAATGTGGAATTTTGCATTTTTTGCCAGAAGAAAGATCACGGATGCGTGTTTATCTGTTTTTTTTTTTTTTTTTTTTTTTTTTTTTTCTTTTCCCTAGGGGTAATCGTATTGACCCAGTGGTCCTAGAATATCGTAGGAAGGCTCATTGGAACGGAAATTAAAAGTTCTAGTGCCCTTTTTAAGTGACCAAAAATGGAGGGCAGCTAGGCCCCCTCCCACGCTCATTTTTTTCTCAAAGTCACCCAATTAAAATTTTAAGATAGCCATTTTGTTCAGCATAGTCAAAAATTTAATAAATATGTCATTTAGGATGACTTAATCCCCCAGAGCTCCCAGGGGAAGGGCTGCAAGTTATGAACTTTGCCCATTGCTTACATATTGTATTGGTTATTGGGAAGTATACAGACATTTTCAGGAAGGTTCTTTTCTGGCGGGGGGGGGGGGCTGGAGGAAGGGGTTACTCGGGAGAATCTTTCTGGGGAGGATGTTTCTTTGGGGTAAGGGACATTTCTATGAAGAGGGCGCCGGATTTCCAAGCATTAATTAAAAAACGATCAAAAATTAAATAAAAAAAAAACAAGTTTTTTCAACTGAAAGTAAGAAGAAACATTAGAACTTAAAACGAACAGAAATTTTTACGTATATGCGGGGGTTCTCCCCCAAGTCAATACCTCGCTCTTTACGCTACAGTTTTTTTGTGCTTTCAAAAGACCTATCTATTTTAATTAAACGGCCTTTGTGATTCAGGGGTTTGTGAATTAAATTTTTAGTAACTTTTAACGTAAAGAGCGTGGTATTGACTAAGGGGAGAACCCCCTCATATTTGTAATAACATATACGTAATAAAAAAAACAATAAAAAAAAACAAGCGATACGGCTCAATAGTAACCGAAACTTTTAACAACGGAATTTTGATGTCAATAAATGTATCAAAAGAATGGGCTTATAATGCTGATTTTAAATATATAAATTTTATTAAGTTTAGTACTACTCATCACAAGCTACGTGTCTCGAAAAATTTGTTCGATCTTTTAAAGAGGTGGGAGACATCCCCTAAAATTGAAAGAATTTTAATGAAAATCATGCCGTCAAATTCAGCGTATCATAAAACCATCGTTCATTGGATTGAAGGTCTTATCTTCAAAAATCTACAACTTTGTATTTTTTGCCAGAAGAAAAATATACGAACATAGAAGTTTGTTACGTAAGTTAATTTGTAAATTACGTCAGAACCAAATTTAGAGACAGCCATTTAGCAAAAGAAAAGTAACATTTTTATGCAAATTTTGTTTACTTATTCAATGACGGTGAGCCAAAATAAAAGCTGCATTAACTAAAAAACGATCAGAAATTAAATAAAAAAAAAAGTTTTTTAAACTGAAAGTAAGGAGCGACATTAAAACTTAAAACGAACAGAAATTATTCCGTATATGAAAGAGGCTGTCCCCTCCTCAACGCCTCGCCCTTTACGCTAAAGTTTGACTCTGTCTCACAACTTTATTTTTTAAAACAATAAAAAACTTTAGCGTAAAGAGCGAGGCGTTGAGGAGGGGACAGCCCCTTTCTTTTACGGAATAATTTCTGCTCGTTTTAAGTTTTAATGTCGCTCCTTACTTTTAGTTTAAAAAACGTGTTTTTTTATTTAATTCGCAAAAAAATCTGTTTACTTGCCTTGATAGCTTGGATACATTTACGCTATTTTGATTTGGTTAGATTTCAAGAGCACAAGTAGCCCCGAAAGTTTGAGCATAATACCTTCAGTCGTTCTTGGGATACTGCTGAGATACCTTATTGGGAATTAGGATTACATAGTTAATTTTGATTTGATCTAAATACAAAATTTAGTTTTTAAACATAAAGGGCAAACGGGAGGGTGGGCGCGGAAGGAGGATAAGTTGCCCTCTAATCACTTTCCACTATTAAAAAGGGCATTAGCCATTCCAATTTCCAATCGAGCCCAAGTTTCTACGACATTTCCTTCGATACGAAGTATCCTGTTCTATATGAAAAAAAAAATACATTGTGCTAACATCGTTCATTACTTAGTAGCGCGATTGCACTGTCTATGATAATTTCTGTTCGTTTTAAGTTTTAATGTTGCTCCTTACTTTCAGTTGAAAAACCTTGTTTTTTTTTAATCACTGATACAGGTACAGCCCAATATGTACATGAGTCTGCAATTTGCCTGAAATAGGACACCTTTCCTGTATAGGACACTACTGAAAAAAATACAAATGGAATGAGCATTGTCAGTTTAATATACTTATACTGATATTTGTTAATCAAAATGTTAATATTATTTGATTTATTAAAGTTGTGAAAGTAAAAATATTTATATTTTTTCAGGAAGGTGCAAATTATGTTCTGGTCTTGGGAAGGCATAGGGGTTTTGAGCCTTACTCATGTTAATTTCTTGTTTGACTCGGTTATTTATTGTAATTTCTGTTCGTTTTGAGTTTCATTTACTTATCGATGCTGATTTTTGGTAGTTACGCTTGGTAGATTATTTGATTTTATTTTTGCTCATTTTTGTTTTAATGCAGTTCTTTACTTTTATTTGAAAAAATTATTTTGTGGAAAAAGTTTTTTTAATTAATTTCTGTTCATTTTATATTGTATGCTGGAGAAAATTTTTCAGCAATTTTTAACAACTTGCACCCTTTTAAAAATCTGGACACAAATTGTAGTATTTAATTTAGTTAACCTCCTCTAGTTGACTTGAAATAGTAAACTTCATACCACTCGCAAACAAATCTGTTTACTTTCTATGATAGCTTGCATACACTTACGCTATTTCGATTTGGTTAAATTTTAAGAGCAGAAGTAGCCTCGAAAGTTTGAATATAATACCCTCAGTCGTTCTTGGGATATTGCTGAGATGCCTTATTGAGAGTTAGCATTAACACAGAGCATTTTGATTTAATCTCAACTTACAACCTTTGCCCTGAGGACTCTGGGGGGTTTCTCATCCTTAAACACATAATTTCCGGAACTTTCAACTACGTTTAACAAAATGGCTATCTCTGAACTTTGATTGAACGTGTTTGGGGAAACGGTGGGCGTGAGAGGGAGGTGAATTACTCTCCACTCACTTTCGAGTATTAAAAAGGGTCATTTCAATTTCCAAACAAATGAGCCCTTTTTAACATTTTTACAATAGCTTTCTATATAAGCCTTATATGCCCCCAGGGCATAACTTACAACCCTTGAACTGAGGGTTCTGAGGGGGTTATCATCCTAAAAGACCTAATTTACAGAACTTTCGACTACGTTGAACAAAATGTATATCTCAAAATTTTGATTGGATATGTTTGGGGAAATGGGGAGCGTTAGAGGGGGGTTAGTTGCCCTTCAATCACTTTCGACTCTTAAAAGGGCGCTAGCCCTTTCAATTTTCAATTGGATGAGCCCTTTTTGATGTTTTTACAACATTGCTTTCTATAAAAACCTTACATGCTCCCAGGGCATAACTTACAACCCTTGCACTGAGGGTTGTGGAGGGATGGGTTGTCATCCTTAAAGACCTAATTTCCAAAACTTTCGACTGTTAAAAAGGGCACTAGCCCTTTGAATTTTCAATCGAATGAGCCCTTTTTCAAGTTTCTACGACAAAGATTTCAATAAATACCTTATATGCCCCCAGGGCATGACTTATAAGGGTTGCCCTCAAGACTGTGGGGGGAGTATCCAGCTCAAAGGTATAATTTCCTGAACTCCCTTTCGGGACCGACGGGATTTACAGGTCCCAGCTGAATAAAAGCTGGATTTGGCATCTAGGATTGAAAATAATGAGATATTATAAATGCTGTCCAATACTCCTTTCAGAGACGATCAGATTAATACGTCATTCACCTGTAAAAATTGGATACAAATTGCGCGACATAATTAGTAAATTTGTCATACGTACCAAAGTTAGACAGGAAAATATCTTATTTTGCAATTAAGCATTTTGGTTGTTGTGATATAGGTAGGTAAATGCGATTTTTTCCCGCATTTAATAAAAACTGATTTATAGTGTGCGTTACCTGAAATCGGGTAATTTCTCCTAGGTTTGGGATAACAGAACTATTTTGCTCTGGGACCCCAAGGTCCCGTCAGTCAGTAACAGTACTTATTGAGTGAAGTGTGTTTTTGATCTGTTTTTGCACAATTAGTGACATAAGATCTTTTAAAACTAGATAATATATAGCAAGATACCTGAGCAATAGTAGATGGGGCAGAGGGGAACGCACCACGCATTTGTCTGTCCCCTTAGAACAGTGACGGATACAGGGTTACCTCGGGGGGGGGTGCAAAAGAGGTTGATAAGAAAGACTTTCATTAGCATTAGGGGCAAGTTTAATTAACACAAACCTTCGTTAATTAGGTAAAATACACTACTTCAGACCATTTTAGGGGGGTGCACGCCCCCGGCTCCTGGATCAGTCACAGCTTTAGATTTTTATTGTTAACCTTTTTTGTATCTTCTTGGAAAAATTACCTTTCTTGCCATTTCATTTCTTAGAAATATATTGAGCCCCTTTTCCCTCCTTAATTTTCATGAGTCTGTCATTTGACAGGAGAATTCTTAGCTTAGAAAGTCTTGTTTTTTGTTTTACAATTTATTCATGTTGCATTTAATAACTTTTTCGTCTTCATTATTATTTCCCTATATTATTTTGTTGTTTACTGTTGCACTTTTTATATTTATTCATTATTTCTTCATTTTTAATGTTTAGATATATTTACACATTATTATTTATTAAGCTTATTTTTTTATATTAATATTTCCCTATACATTTCTCTATCTTATTAATGTCATTTATTAATCTTATCTCTTAAAATCAATTTACAATATCATGCATTACCTGACCGTAATTTTTGTGTACATTATTAAAAGGGTTTCTTATCTTGTACAAGATAGACTGGTGGAACCTGCATGCATCCCTTGTGTTTAGTTATAGAATTTCTTTTTCTACAGCAAAAAGAAGAAAATAACCGCAGATAGTATTTCAACTTTACTGGACGATTTGATTTCTGACTATGACTCGGATATAGATTTAGAGTCAGACTGTGACCTCTCCGATGATCAAGGCGTCTTGCCTGAGTCTGGCCTCAGCATTGAAGTGCTGGATGCAGTTTTAATACCAGAGATTGGTTCTGAAGAACCAAAAAGTAATACAGCAGCACCGAACTCCAAATTGCTCCCAAACAGCCGAGCTAAAACCATACCAATGGCCATTACAGTTGGTACTAAGTTTGATAGGAGCCCTGCAAAGCTTACCATAAGAGCTGTTAGATCTTCAGCTGTCACATCTACCTCTTCTAGTGCCATGAAAACTGCAAACGAAAATTCTTCTTTAGATATGCTTTTACCCAAATGGAAGAAGCGAATTTTGGCAGCCCCAACTATAGGACCTTTTTCGGAAGAAAGCCGACCAAAATATGACTTCTTTTACGATTGTAGCACACCAACAGACTTCTTCCTGCGGTTGTGGAACAGGAAGTTATTAGATCAGACTGTTGAGCAAACTAACCTGTACTCCCAGCAAATGAAAGATAAATTGGATTTAGACAATATCTTCAAAACCTTCACTGTGACTCAACTCTTGGGTTTCCAAGACATCAACATAATCATATCATACCATACAGTCCCAGACATGAAAATGTACTGGGAGAGCTTTAAAGATGTACAAGTCCCAGCTATATGTAAGAGCATGACTAGAAACAGATTTTGCCAAATTCGACGATTTATCCATCTCATTGACAACCATGCAATACCCGAAGGGTGTAAGGACAAGCTATTCAAGATTCGACCGTTGATTGAAAAGCTGAACATACAGTTCTCAGGTGCTTGGAATGAGGCAGAGGCTCTCTCAGTTGATGAGAGTATGATATTATTTAAGGGTAGATCCAGTAAGAAGCAATATAACCCTATGAAACCCATAAAGCGAGGATATAAAATCTGGTGCATTGCATGTATGTCTGGCTACATTTACAGATTTGAAATCTATCAAGGAAAGAAAGAAGAAGCATCCGTACAGGCACAATTGGGATTGGGAGGGTGAGTAGTTGTCGAATTAACTGTTCCCCTCGCGTCCAAACACCACATGGTGTATCTTGACAATTATTTCACTTCGATTGAATTATTGTACTACTTGAAAAAAAAAAGGTTTTCGTGCGTGTGGGACAATAAGGAACACAATAAAGCAGTTCCTAAAGCTTATACAGTACGCGAAAATGGAGAGAGGTAATTCAGATTTGTGATTCTCTCAGCGAGAAATTGCTGCATTAAAGAGGAGAGACAATAAAAGCGTCTTTTTGGCGTCCAATTGGCACTCAACTGAGATGGCGACAATTACTAGGAAGAAAAAGGATGGACCCAAATTGACCTTATCTTGTCCAAAAATGGTCAGTGATTATAACAAATACATGGGAGGGGTCAATCAGGCTGACATGTTGCGTGGAATTTACGGATACAATCAAAAGTGCTATAAGTGGTGGCATAAATTGCTCTTTTGTCTTTTGGACATGACCATCACAAACACATATACTTCTTATCTAGTAATGAAGCCAGAAGGGGAAAAAATCCCACTGATAGACTTTAGAAGAAGATTAGCCAGAGGCCTAATACAGTTATCCTTGAAACCACCTATTGAAAAGACAAGGGAACGCCCTCGTTCCGGATATCCTTTAGTGACTGATAGAAATTAGAACATGAAAAGAAGGAAGGGAGCTTTCGGTTTACCGAATGATGTTCGTCTAGGGAATGTTGGAACACATTTACCAGTCTGGTCAGCTGAACGCTCCAGGTCTCGTTGTGAAATCTGTGCAAGTAAAAAGAAGGAATCTCGTTCAAACAGTTAGTCGATCTTGTGGGGTTTTTCTATGCTGCAACAAGGAAAAAAACTGCCTTCTTCAGTATCACACAAAGTGAAGTTAAAACGTTTGATTAAATAATAATTTTGGATGACAGGCTGTTGTAAAGCATCAGTCTTTCAATACAATAATAATTTTCAGCAAATTTGTTTATGGTAGCTAATAGACAGATGGGATCTGGAGATCCCATTTCGCTGTGGAATTAATGGTAAGAAATGGGTGTTTGGAAAAATATCTAAAAATAATAAAAAAATAGTGTCAACAAGTTTCAAACTGAAAAAAAAATATTTGTCATCAAGAAATAATTGCGGTCCTGAAAGGGTTAAAGTGCAGGGAACAAAATGGATATCTCAAAATTTTGATTGGATGTGTTTGGGGAAATGGTGGGCGTGGAAAGGGTTTTAGTTTCCTTCCAATCCCTTTCGACTATTAAAAAGGACACTAGCCATTTCAATTTTCAATCGAATGAAACCTTTTGGAAGTTTCTACGACGACGCGTTTTATAAAAACCTTATATGCCCCCAGGGCATAAATCACAACCCTTGCCCTGGGGGCTGTGGGGAAGTGTCCTCCTCAAAAACATAATTTCTATCTGGAAATCAACAACACTGAACAAATTGGCTATCAAAAAATGTTGATTGGATGTGTTTGGGGGAAATATGGGCGAGATAGGGGGCTTAGTTGCCTTCAAATCACTTTCGACTATTAAAAAGAGCACTAGACCTTTAAATTTTCAATCGAATGAGCTCTGTTTCCAGTTTCTACGACAAAATTTTCAATAAAAACTTATATACCCCCAGGGCATATTTTATAACCCTTGCCCTGAAGACTGTGGGGGGAGTTTCTTGCTCAAAGGTATAATTTCCTGAACTTTAAACTGCGTGGAAAAAATGGCTATCTCTAAATTTTGATTGGATGTGTTTGGGGAAATGGTTGGCATGGAAGGGGTGTTAGTTGCCTTCCAATTACTTTTGACTATAAAAAAGGGCACTAGCTATTTCAATTTCTAATCGAATGAGCCCTTTTTGAAATTTCTACGATAACGCGTTCTATAAAAACCTTATATGTACCCAAGGCATAACTTACAATCCTTGCCCTGAGGGCTTTGAGGGTGGTTGTCATCCTCAAAAACCTAATTTACAGAACTTAAACTACGTTGAATAAAATGGCTATCTCAAAATTTTGATTGGATGTGTTTGGGGAAAAGGTGGGCGTGACAGGGGGTTTAGTTGCCCTCCAATCACTTTCGACTAATAAAAAGGGCACTAGTCCTTTGAATCTCCAATTGAAAGAGCCTTTTGTGAAGTTTTTACGACAACGCCTTCTATAAAAACCTTATATGCCCCCAGTGCATAACTTAAAACCCTTGCCCTGAGGGTTGCGGGGGAGTATCCTCCTCAAAAACATATTTTCTATCTGGAAATCAACTACGCTGAACAAAACGACTATCTCAAAATTTTGATTGGATGTGTTTGGGGGAATGACGGGCACGGGGGCATGTTCCCCCCCAATCACTTTTGACTATTAAAAAGGGTACTAACCCTTCGAATTTCCAATCAAATGAGCCTGCTTTGAAGTTTCTACGACAACGCGTTCTATAAAAACCTTATATGCCCCCGGGCATAACTTAAAACCATTGCCCTGAGGGTTTTGGGGGAGTTTCCTCCTCAAAAACATATTTTCTATCTGGAAATCAAATACCCTTAACAATTGGCTATCTCAAAATTTTGATTGGATGTGTTCTGGGTAATGATGGGCGTGGGGGGGGGGCTAGTTGCCCTCCAATCACTTTCGACTAAAAAGGGCACTAGAACTCTCAATTTCTAATCGAATAAGCCCCTTTTGAAGTTTGTATGACGACCACTTCCATATGAAGTGCCCAGCTCTAAAGGAAAAATATAATAAATTGTAAATTGTGCCAACATCGTTCTTATAGGCCCTCAGGGCATAACTTAAAACCCTTGCCTCGAGGGTTGTGGGGGGGGGGGTTCCTCCTCAAAAACATATTTTCTATCTGGAAACCAACAACGCTGAACAAAATCGCTATCTCAAATTTTGATTGGATATGTTTGGGGAAATGATGGGCGTGGGGGGATAGTTGCCCTCCAATCACTTTCGACTATGAAAAAAGGGCACAAGCCCTTTGAATTTCCAATCGAATGAGTTTTTTTTAAAGTTTCTACGACACCGCCTTCTATAAAAACCTTATGTGCCTCCAGAGCATAACTTAAAACCCTTGCCCTGAGGGTTGTGGCCACATAGTTCTTTGCTTAGGCAGCACTAGGGCGCTGCCTATGATTCCACTAGTTTCCCAACCATCACGAATCCATGTATCCTTATAGCTTCATTTTTAGTCTTTCATTTTCAATCGGTAAGACTTGATACACAGAAAAAATTTTTTGTCAACCTTTGGACGCCGGAAGTGAAGTGTCTGTTTACAAAAAAGAAAAATAATTGACTGCTTGTCTGTCTCTTATCTTGACTATGCTGGATAGATCAGGGCGAGATAAAATATTTGTAGATTAAAGAATAAAAACATAGGTATAAAAATACTGAATTGTACCACATTGTACCATAATTTTGTAAAATGTACCATATTTTGTGGAATTGTACCAGAAGAGGTGAAATGTACCAAAATGGAACAATTGTACTACGTTTGGCATCACTGCATACACATATGAAGGAGCTGCATATGTTGGGGGGGGGGGGTAACATTCCGCATGGGTGAAATATGAAAAGCAAAACAAAGGTGAACATAAATGAAAATTATATTAACTATTTTTGGAAAGAATTGCAATAGTGAGATTAGAGAGGGGATAGGTAAAAAAGCCATTTCCCTGTACAATTTCCTGCTTAAATGTCTTCTGGTGGAACTCTGACAAATAACTTGAATTGGACGCTTCTGCACCAGTCTTGAAAGTTGATAATGCTGAAGAAGTTGTTGTTCGTTAATCAGGTCCAAGTCACGGATGGAGCAATCGTGCTCTGACTTACATCTGAGATTTAGCCTACATTAAATTAGTTAGTTTCTCAAGAAGTTTCTTAGGCTGAATAAGGAAGATGTCAAGTTGCATCTAATTTCCCTTCAATTGCCCATTTGAATTAATTCTGCTTTCGAATATTCAGCACAGCTTAAACAGACCAACCTACTCTTGAAGACAAACATAATTATAAGATATTACTACTATCAAAGCTTTTTTTGGTTTAGGATATTGACATCATGACAAATCTCAACTATCCACGCTGACTTCATAAACAGGGGTGAATTTCAAGTTTTTGTATTGGGCGGGGGGCAAGAGGGGTCCATATCCAGATACTTAAGGTGCATGAGATTTATAATAATTTTTTTTTCCGTATTATTTGGAGGGGGGGGGGAAAAAGACTACCCTTCTCTTGCCCTCCCCCCTTTCCAAACAAAGCCCCTGTTCATCAACAACTTGAGATATTGATACATAGTGAATATAAAAAATCGCAAAGCATCTCCACAAAAGCACCACAGAGTTGCTCAATAAATAATTTCTGAGACCACACTGGCTAATCATGATAAAACGAAGAAAATATTTAAAAAGCGAAAAACGAGGATTATACAAGCCAGTGAAAAATGTGGACACCGGCTTTCACTCCACATTTTTAACTGGCTTGTATAATCCTCGTTTTTCTCTTTTTCACTATTTTTTTAGTTGCTCAATATTGGAAAGGCCATGCAAAGTACATGGGGCTTCAATTGGCAGCTATCAATCGCCTTAGGATTTCAGGATATAATTAAGAAAAAAGAATATCCAAAAGTATTCTGGGGATTTCGTCAGTGTGACACAAAGGTCATAACTGACATTTTGTATTTTCAGTACACTCTGTTTGTTAAACTGTCCTGTATAGGAGGACAAAGGAAACAAAATGTGTTTCATCTCGCTTTGAGCCTCCTGATCTCCACTACCCTGCACCCTCCTCAACGCCTCGCTCTTTACGCTAAAAATTGACTTTCTCACAACTCTATTTTTTTTTAAATAAAAAACTAAAGCGCAAAGAGCGAGGCGTTGAGGAGGGGACAGTCCCTTTCATATACGGAATAATTTCTGTTCGTTTTAAGTTTTAACGTCGTTCCTTACTTTTTACTCTTTAAAAAAATTGTTTTTTTATTTAATAACTACACAGGGAAGAATGCACCTCCATCTTGCATTACCTCTTCTCTAACTGGGAAGCTCAATATATTATTTTCTGATACTTACAAGTCATATTGTCTGTCTTAGAAGTTCCTGTCAATGGTGATTTGGTTCTCTATGGGGCAAATTGTTGTTTGGTGCCACAAAACAGTAGTGGCACCAAAGTTTTGTGGCACTCCACTTTACCCATGATTACAGTCTTTTTGGTGACTTAAAAAGGGGATTAAAGTTTTGATTTCGGTTCAAATGATTCCTCTGTCTATCTTCTAAGACAATCAGTGTTATATGAACGCTTCTGGGGAAAAAATAAATAAAAATAAATAAATAAATGCATCCGTTTTCTTTCTTCTGGGGGAAAAAAAAGCAAAATCCAACATCTTCATAGACAGGAGCTTGAAACTTCTGTAGTAGGGTTCTCTTATATGCCGAATATAATGGTATGCATTATCTCCCATTTAGAATTTTTTTTTTTTTTGAAAATCAGGCAGATTGTATAGGGCTCAGAATTTTTGATGGGCAACATTAAACTTAATGAATTTTATCTGTCTAATCAATGGTCGTAAAATTTCGTGAGAGGACTGATTCGAACGGAAATCATAAGTTCTAGTGCCCTTTTTTAATGACCAAAAAGATTGGAGTGCAACTAGGCCCCCTCCCCCGACTCTTTTTCCCCAAATTCGTCCGATCAAAATTCTGATATAGCAGTTTTGTTCACTATAATTGAAAGACCCAATAAATATGTAGTTGGATGTAAAATGACCTTCCTGCAGTTCCAGGGGAAATGTCTTTAAGTTTAAAAATTTCCCAATTGTCTACGCATTGTATTTGTTATTGGTAAGTATGTATACATTTTCGTATAGAGGGGGAGGGAATTTTCTGCGGGGGGTTTTTGCATAAGGGAAACTCCCACAAGGAGGGAAGGTTCCAGGGGGGGGGGGGCTTTTCAGGGGAAATTATACACTGGAGGAATTTGCCAGAATTCCTAAACATAATTCATTTTATATTTCTTGCTTTCTCTTTTCTGTCTCAGTTTTGCGCGTGAAGTTGTTAAGGGTAATTGTCAGGGGTAAACTTTCACTGGAATTGAAATGTCTAGAGAATGTTTCCGTGGAGAGGGGGATTTCTCCAAGGAGGTTGGTCCAAATATCCTGGCATTATTTAAAAGACGATTGGAAATTAAATAAAAAAAAACAAGTATTTTCAACTGAAAGTAAGGAACAACATTGAAACTTAAAACAAACAGAAATTATTACGTATATGAAGGAGATTGCCCCCTCCTCAACACCTCGCTCGTTACGGCAAAGTTTGAATTCTGTTCCAATTCTTTAAGAAAGACTCCCGACCCACAAGGGTCTTTTATTTAGAACAATAAAAAACTTTTTAAAAAGCAGTGAAAAAATTAGCGTAAAGAGCGAGGTGTTGAGGAGGGGGCAAAACCCTATATTTATGTACTAATTTCTGTTCGTTTTCAGTTTTAATTTTGTTCTGACTTTCAGTTGAATATGCTTGTTTTTTTATTTAATTATAAGGAAAAGATTTATAATATATATTGTTTTCAGTAAAACATAAATGGTTTTTCTACTTTTAGAACAGTGGCGTAATTTTGTCAAAATCCTGGGGGCCTGGGGGCGATTGTCAAAGATGGGGCCAGTTTTCCCAAATCAAGTAAAATTGACAGGGAAAGCTGAAAAATGAGCCCTACAGTGTCATAAAGATAAAGATATACTCAAGAAAACTGACCAGTTTCTGTGGATGCTAGAATTATGCAGGCTAATCTTAGTTTGGACAAGATTTTTGAAGAAAATAAATTTCAGCTGAAGGGTGGGGATGGGGGGGGGGAACTCGGGTCTTGGGTGTGGGGCGGCAAACCAATATCTGGTTGGTGTAGTTGCCCCCCCCCTTCCCAATAGTAAATTAAGGACCTGTTTTAGAAAGTTGAAGGGGATATAACCCTACTCCAGCTGGTAATTTCTGTTTGTTTTAAGGTTTGACTTGATTCTTCAATACTTTGCAGTGATACTCACTGATTCAGTCCATTTTTGGTTTATTTCTAGTCCGCCAAATTTCAGCTTACTAATAGAAAGGGAAAAGGGTTATAACCTCTGCGATTTTTACGAAAAGCATGCATCTTAGGCCGAAGTGATGAACATGACATTACATTTTGAAAAGCTGCTTACAATTCTTGTCTGGGTCCAAAAAGGATGGTTTTTGCTAGTAATAAATTAAAAAAACTTTTTCCACAAAATAAGTTTTTCAGAGAAAAGTAAAGAACTTCATTAAACAAAAAAGAGCAAAAATAAAAACAAATTTTCTACCAAGCGTGAAACTACCACAAATCAGCATCGATAAATAAATGAAAACGAACAGAAATTACAATAAAAAACCGAGTCAAACTCAAAACGAGCAGAAATTAACATAAGTTGGGCTCAAAACCCCTATGCCTTCCCAAGGCCAGAATAAAATTTGCACTTCACTGAAAAAATATAAATGTTTTTACTTTTATAACTTTAATAAATCAAATAATATTAATATTTTGTTTACTAAATATCAGTATATGTATATTAAACTGACAGTGCACATTCATTTGTATGTTTTTCAGTAAAGTGCAAATTTTTCGGGGGAAAAGAAAATAATACTTTAAATATTTTCGTTTTTTAAGACTTTATAGTTTGGCATGCTATCTGTATCCCGGAGAAAAATTTTGAGCAATTTTTAACAACATACACCCTTTTAAAAATCTGGATCCAAATAGTAGGGATTAATTTAATTTTATACCTCCTCTAGTTGACCTGAAATGGAAAACTTGATACCATTCGCAAAAAAAATCTGTTTACTTTCTAAGATAGCTTGGATACACTTACGCTATTTTGATTTAGTTAAAATTTAAGAGCAGAAGTAACCCCGAAAGTTTGAACATAATACCCTCAGTCGTTCTTGAGATACTACTGAGATGCCTTCCTGGGAATTAGCATTAACAGAGTGCATTTTGATTTAATTTTAAGGCAACATTTAGTTTTTAAACATAATGGGCAAATGGGAGGGTGGACGTGGGAGATGGATTAGTTGCCCTCAAATCACTTTTGACTACTAAAAAGGGCATCAGCCCTTCATATTTTCAATCGAATGAGCCCTTTTTGAAGTTCCCACGACAACTCCTTCGAAACGAAGTGCCCTGGTCTAAACAACAACCAACAACAACAAAAAATAATACATTATACCCACATCGATCTTTACAATGGAAATGTCAAGCCTTCCAATCACTTTTGACTATTAAAAATGGCACTAGCCCTTTCGATTTCCAATCAAATGAGCCCTTTTGAAGTTTCTATGACAAAACTTTCAATAAAAATCTTATATGCCCCCAGGGCATAACTTACAACCCTTGCCTTGAGGACCGGGGGGGGGGTGTAATTCTCAAAGACCTAATTTCCAGAACTTTTTACTACGTTGAACAAAATGGCTATCTGAAAATTTTGATGGTATGTGTTTGGAGGAATGGTGGGCGTGAAATGGGGGTTAGTTACCCTCAAATCACTTTCGACTATTAAAAAGGGCAATAGCCCTTTCAATTTCTAAACGAATGAGCCCTTTCTGAAGTTTCTACGACAACGCTTTCTATAAAAACCTTAAATACCCTAGGGCATAACTTAAAACCCTTGCCCTGAGGGCTGTGAGGGGGCTGTCATCCTCGAAAACTGAATTTCCGGACCTTTCAACTACGTTGAACAAAATAGATATATCAAAATGTTTATTTGATGTGTTTGGGGAAATGGTGGGCGTGAGAGGGGGGTTACTTGCCCTCTAATCACTGTAGACTGTTAAAAAGAGCACTAGCCGATGGTTTTAAAAAGAGCAACTCACTGATGTGTTTATTACTGATAACGTCATCAGTAGTTTTACTACTGATGTTTACTACTTTATTTTTATTTTTATTTACTACTGATCATTGTATATCTGACTGAAATATCTGATATTTTTTGTGAATTTCTATACACTATCTATTAAAAAGAATTTTAAACCTATTTTGAACTTTAATTTTCTATGACAACGCCTTCTATAAAAACCTTATATGCCCCCAGGGCATAACTTACAACCTTCGCCCTGAGGGATGTGGGGGGGTAGTCATCCTTTACGACTTAATTACCAGAACTTAAAACTACGTTGAATAAAATGGCTATCTCAAAATTTTGATTAGATGTCTTTGGGAAAAGGTGGGCGTGAGAGGGGGGTTAGTAGCCCTCCAATCACTTTTGACAGTTAAAAAGGGCACTAGCCCTTTGAATTTCCAATCGAATGAGTCTTTTTTGAAGTTTCTACGACAACGCCGTAGAAACTTATGCCCCCAGGGATAACTTACAACCCTTGCCCTGAGGGCTGTGGGGGAGTGTCCTCCTAAAAAACATAATTTCTGTCTGGAATTCAACTACGCTGAACAAAATGGTTCTCTCAAATTTTTAATTGGATGTGTTTCGGGAAACGGTGGGCGTGGAAATTGTGTTAGTCGCCTTCCAATCACTTTCGACTGTTAAAAAGGGCACAAGCCACTCCAATTTCCAATTGACCTTTTCGAAGTTTCTACGACAACTTCTTTGATACGAAGTGCCCTGGTCTAAAAGAAAAAATTAATAAATAATACATTGTGCCAACATCGTTCTTATATACACCCAGGGCATAACTTAAAACCCTTGCCCTGAGGGTTCTGGGGGAGTGTCTTCCTCAAAAACATATTTTATATCTGGAAATCAACTACGCTGAACAAAATGGGTTTCTCAAGATTTTGATTGGATGTGTTTGGGGGAATGATGGGCGTGGGCGGGGGGGGGCTAGTTGCCCTCCAATCACTTTCGACTGTTAAAAAGGGCACAAGCCACTCCAATTTCCAATTGACCTTTTCGAAGTTTCTACGACAACTTCTTTGATACGAAGTGCCCTGGTCTAAAGGAAAAAATTAATAAATAATACATTGTGCCAACATCGTTCTTATATACCCCCGGGGCATAACTTAAAACCCTTGCCCTGAGGGTTGTGGGGGATTGTCCTCTTCAAAAACATATTTTCTATCTGGAAATAAACTACGCTGAACAAAATGTGTTTCTCAAGATTTTGATTGGATGTGTTTGGGGGAATGATGGGCGTGGGCGGGGAGGCTAGTTGCCCTCCAATCACTTTCGACTGTTAAAAAGGGTACTATTCAATCCAATTTCCAATCGAATAGGCCCTTTTCGAAGTTTCTACGACAACTCGTTCGATACGAAGTGCCCTGGTACGGAAAACAAAAAACAAAAAAATAAATAATACATCGTTCTTTACTTAAGCAGCGAGATTGCGCTGCCTATGATTGAGCCAAAGCCTATAGTGTGTGAGTTAGAGTGAAGTTTTGTAGTTTATGTCAGGAAGGACTATCTGAAGTTATGCCTCTAGGCCTTCGTTCCATTGAGCCATGTTTCTACTCTCAATCTAAAAGCTCTGATCTAGTAATGAAGTTAGACTACAATCGACAAATATTTCATAAGTGCAATAGTTATCTTGTCCGTTTGCCTAAAAATTGAGGTTTTGCTGTCCTTTTTTCTGGGTAGTGATACTAAGAAGTTGGACTGCGGCAAGATAGTGCGGCAAGTTCAGAATATTTTTACATTGCAAGTGAGAGACAAATTGAGTTCAGCGAGGATGCAAGACGAGGAGTAGAGAACAGCGCATCGATGAATCCTTTGTTCAAGACTGGAGCGTTGAGATGGCACCTTGACGGCTAACTTTTTTTATGTCAACAAGAATGTCAAAAATGACAAAAGTGGGTGTATGGACAAAAGCATAATGGTAAATCGGAGGGCCGTCGACTTTATAAGATAAATGAAACATTTGCCAACTTTAAGACTACCTTTACCCCACGTTTTTCTGAATATAAAAGCATAGCAGGCTGAATCTAAGAATCGAACAATTTATGTAAATCGTGTCCTGCTAGCACGAGACTTTTACCTGCTGAATTAATCAGAGCGTTTGTGACAACGGACAGAGCGTGGTCACAGTCAAACTGTGGCTAAATACCATATTTTTACGGCGGAACATAACAATTTGTTTTCAGAGGTTTGATGAAGAGAAGTTCATAAAGTTCGCAGAGAGTATCAGTCACTGTTGTCACTGGGTTACTGGGGTCACATCAAATTGTCGGAAAGGCAACTAGAGAGGAATGAATATTTTTTCATATTCAGACTGTAGGGCAGCATCAAGCGGAAATGGTTCAGCAGAAAAATATGAATTTCACTCTGAACCAGTAATATCTTAAGCAGACAGGCGAGCACTGGAAGAATATACAAAAATTAGAAACCTGACCAGAAAGAGAGCATTATCATTGAAGCCATAGATGGTGCCAAAATTTAAATTTTCGTCCAGCTTTAACAAGGCACGGATTACTTGACCGTGATTAATGACACCCTGACGATTCGTTTGAGAGGTACCTTGACGATTTTTGCACATTATAAACCCTATAAAATCTGTTCAAGATCAGTATCAAGCAGCTTTTGTGTTCATGTGTATCGACTTGCGAGTTTTTCATAAGTAGCGGGAACAGAGCATGAGTAGTATGTCTCGTCTGGATTCTACGGGACATATAGCAAATACTTCTACGGGACATATAGCAAATACTTCTACGAGACATATAGCAAATACTTCTACGAGACGTATAGCGATTTCTATGTTATTCTGGGCCTTGTATATGCCTTTTCAAAGAGATTCAAAGCTCAGACATATAGGAAATATCATGTTATTCTAGGACGCCCCCGTATCAAACAGGTTGGGTATAATCTGTTTTGGTTCAAGTTTTTCTGACACAATTAACTGAATTTCTATTTCATGATAAA
>NC_142805.1:8015625-8042302 GCF_049724085.1 Artemia sp. Qi Xiang Cuo
TTCGACCCTATATCATTCCTATCTTCTAAGGGAAAATTTAGAATTGAACTTTAAATTTTTTATGTCTTTGAGAAATTAGGATCTGACAAGGAATCTTTTTCCTTTTCTAATGTCAATTTCTGAATTGAGATAACTTTTATTATCTTCTCTAAGAAAATTAAGAAGAAAACTAGTACATTTTGTACTTCTACGAGAAAAATCAGAATTCAATTGGAGTTCCATATTTTACTGAAGAATATTCAAAATCAAAGTATAACTTTTCCTATCTTATGTGAAAAATTTGGAAAAATGTTTTAAATTTTTTCATCTCTTTGACAAAAATTTGAATTCGAGGGGAAACTTTTATATTATTTAATTAAAATATAATTGATAAATGACTTATTTGATTTTAATTGAGAAAATTAAGAATCGAAATTGAACTTTTCTTCTTCCGGAAAAATATTTGGAACAGAACTTTAAATTTTTTCATCTCATTGAGAAAGGTCGGAATTGAATTTAAGAAAATTTAGAATTAAAGTGAAACTTTTTATCTTCATGAAAATAATCAAAATCATAGTATAACTTTTCTTATCTTCAATGGAAAAATTTAGAACTGAACTTTAAATTTTTTATGTCTTGGTGAACTTAAAACTGACGTGGAAGCTTTTTATTTTCTCTGGAGAAATTAGAATTGAATTATGTTCTTTGGTAAAATTCAGAAGAGAATTTGAACTTTTCTATCTTCTATGAGAAAATTTGTAATTATATCTAAATTTTTTTCATGTGTTTGAAAAAAATCTGAATTTAAGTGTAAATTTTGTATAGTATTTTTGGAGAATAGAATTGATCAATATCGTATTTTATTTTCATTATGGAAATTCAGAATTGAAGTTGAAATTTTCTTAACTTCTTTGAGAAAATTTAAAATTCAATTGAAACTTTTTATCTCCATAGAAAATAATCACAATCATAGTATAACTTTTCTTATCTTCTATGGAAAAATGTTTTTATCTTCATGGAAAATAATCTGTGGAAGCTTTTTATTTTCTCTTGAGAAATTAGAATTGAATTGTGTTATTTGGTAAAATTCAGAAGAGAACTTGAACTTTTCTATCTTCTATGAAAAATTTTTAACAGTATTTAAAATTTTTTCATCTCTTTCAGAAAAATCTGACCTGAAGTGGACACTTTTTATATTATTTTGGGATATTAAACTTGATCAATAACTTATTTCATTTTCAGTGTGAAAATTCAGAATCGAAGTTGAACTTTTCTTCTTTCGGGAAAATATTTGGAACAGAACTTTAAATTTTTTCATCTCATTGAGAAAAGTCGGAATTGAATTTAAGAAAATTTAGAATTAAAGTGAAACTTATTATCTTCATAGAATATAATCACAATCATAGTACAACTTTTCATATCTTCTACGGAAAAAATTAGAACAGAAATTTAAATTTTTTATCTCTTGGTGAACTTAAACCTGAATAGGAAGCTTTTTATTTTCTATGTAGAAATTAGAATTGCATTATATTCTTTGGTAAAATTCAGAAGAGAACTTGAATATTCACGATCAGAGTATAAATTTTAATATCTTCAATGAAAAATTTGGAACATAACTTTAATTTTTTTCATCTCTATGTGAAGAGTCGGAACTGAATTTAAGAATATTTCGAATAAAAGTAAAACTTTTTATCTTTACTGAAAATAGTGACAGTCGTAGTAAAACGTTTCCTATCTTCTACTGTAAATATTAGAACTGAAATTTAAATTTTTTTTTGTCTTGGTCAACTTAAAACTTACTTGGAAGCTTTTTATTTTATCTGGAGAAATTAGAATTGAATTATTGTCTTTCGTAAAATTCAGATGAGAACTTGAACTTTTCTATCTTGTAAGAAAAATTTGGAACAGTATTTTAAATTTTTTCATCTCTTTGAGAAAAATCTGAATTGAAGTTGAAAATTTTATGTTATTTTAGAAAATTAGAATTGATCAATATCTTGTTTTATTTTCATTGAGAAAATTCAGAATCGAAGTTGAACTTTTCTTCTTCCGAGAAAATATTTGGAACAGAACTTTAAATTTTTTCATCTCTTTGAGAAAGAAATACACACACAAAAAAACTTACACACACACAAAAACTTACACGCACACAAAAACTTACACACACAAAACACCTTAAAGACACTCTTAAAAATACACACACACATATACATACACACACAAACAAAAACTTACAAACACACAAAAAAATACACACACACACAAAAACTCACACACACACACAAAAAATAACACATACAAAAAAACTTAAACAAAAACAAAAAAATACACACACACAAAAACTTACACACACATACAAAAACTAAAACACAAACAAAATCTAAAACACAAAAAAAAAATTAAGAACACACATAAACTCAAAACCACACACAAAATCTTAAACACGCATAAAAACTAAAACACACACACACAAACTAACAAACACAAAAAAAATTACAGACACACAAAAAATTACACACACAAAAACACTTACACACACACACAAAACTAAAACACAAAAAAAAATTAAAACACAAACAAAAAATCACACACACAAAAAAACTTACACACAAACAAAAACTTATACACACAAAAACTTACACACACACAAAAACTTACACACACAAATGAAAATACACACACACACAAAAACATACACACACAAAAAAAACTGAAACCAACCCTCAAAATTACACACACACAAAAAATTAAACAAACAATAATTAAATCATACACACACACAAAAACTTACACACACACAAAAACAAACACACACAAAAACAAATACACACACACAAAAAAAAAAACCCTACCACAAATATTACACACACAAAAACATACACACACACAAAAAAACTTACACACACACACAATAAAAAGCACAAAAACCAAAAAATAAAATAAAATAAAAATACACACACACAAAGACATAGAAAAACAAAAACACAAAAAAAAAATTAAAAAAAAAAAAATAAACAAACACAAAAACAAAATAATAAACAAACACAAAAAAACTGACACACACACACAAAAACTTACACACACACACAAAAAATTACACACACACAAAAACTCAAACACACACAAATTCAGACACACACACAAAATATTACACACACACTAACTATTACACACACACAAAAACATACACACACACAAAAAAACTTACACACACACACAAAAAATTAAAAACAAACAAAAAAATACACACACACAAAAAAAAACTTACACACACACAAAAACTTACACCCAAACCCACAACTACACACACACAAAAACATACACAAAAAAAAAAAATTACACACAAAAAAAAAAAATACACACAAAAAAAAATTAAATACACAAAAAAAATTTACACACACAAAAAAACTTAAACATCCACAAAAAAACTTAAACACACACACAAAAACTTACAAACAAAAAAACTTAAACACACACTACATACACACAAAAACTTACATACACAAAAAAAACTTAAACACACAAAAAACTTACATATACACACAAAAACTTACACACACACAAAAACTAAAACACACAAAAAAATAAACAAACACAAAAACTAAAACCAACACAAAAACTAAAAACAAAAAAAAAAGAACACAAACACAACCATACACACATAAAAAATAAAAAACACAAACTAAAATGCAAATAAAATATATAAAACAAAAAACAAAATACACACACACAAAAAAAAACACACACAAAAAAAAAAAATAACTCACAATCAAACTTACTCCCAAACACACAATTAAAGACACACACAAAAAAACATACACACACACAAAACATTACGCACACACACAAAAACTAACTAACACAAAAAAAATTACATACACAAAAAAGATAAAATAAAAAAAAAAAAATAACACACACAAAAAACTAAAAAACACAAAAAAGAAATAAACAAGCAAAAAAGCTAAAACACACAAACAAAATTACACACACACATAAAATAACAATAACAAACAATAACTTACACACACACACACAAAAAATTACACACACACATAAAATTTCACAAACAAACAAAAACTTACACACACACACAAAAAATAAAAAAAAAAAACCCAAATACACACACACAAAAAAATACAAAACTACACAAACATAAAAAAACACACACAAAAACTCTAAGCTAAGACTCTAATCTAAAAACTCTAAAGTATTAACTAAAACTAAACTAAACTAGAACTCTAACTGAAACTCAAAGGTAAAACATCAAACTCTTAACTAAAATTAAACTAAACTACAACTCTAAAAAAAACTCTAATCTATGACTCTAAGCTAAAACTCTAAACTATTAACTAAAACTAAACTAAACTAGAACTTCAATAAAAATTCTAAGCTAAAAACTCTAAAATCTTAACTAAAACTAAACTAGAACTCTAACTGAAACTAAAAGGTAAAAAAATCAAACTCTTAACTAAAATTAAAATAAAATAGAACTATAACAAAAAAACTCTAAGCTAACATTATAAAATATTAACTAAAAATAATATAAAATCGAACTAAAATTAAAAATCTAAGATAAAAATATAAGGTAAAACTTAAAACACTTAACTAAAAATAAACTAAAACTCTAACTGAAACTCAAAGGTAAAAAAATCAAACTATTAACTAAAATTAAACTAAACTAGAACTCTAACAAAAAAAACTCTAAGATAAGACTAAGCTAAAACTCTAAAATAAAATAAAACTAAACTAGAACTCTAACAAAAACTCTAAGCTAAGAATCTAAGCTAAAACTCTAAACTATTAACTAAAACTAAACTAAACTAGAACTTCAACAAAAACTCTAAGCTAAGACTCTAATCTAAAAAATATAAATTATTAACTAAAACTAAAATAAACTAGAACTCTAACTGAAACTCAAAGGTAAAACATCAAACTCTTAACTAAAATTAAAGTAAACTAGAACTCTAACAAAAAAGCGGCGCATCCCTGCGGCGCTTCCCTGCGGCGCATTCCTGCGGCGCATCCCTGCGGCGCATCCCTGCGGCGCTTCCCCCGACCCGCGGCGCATCCCCTGCGGCGCATCCCCATGTGGCGCATTCCTAATCCGTGGCGCGTCTTGGGCCCAGGGGACCTTGGCAGACCGGTGGGAGGACCTAGGGGGGTCGGGGGGCCTTGGGGGAGTTCGGGGGCCGTGGGATGACCAGAGCAGGGCTTTTGAGGGTCTGAGTGGGGCGTTGGGGTGGCTGGGGCTCTTTGGGAGCTTAGGGGGACCTTTGAGTACCGGGGCTTCCTTTGGAGTTAGGGTGGGGGATCTGAACCCTTTGGGGTTGGGGTAGAGGACCTCACAACACTGTTCAAATGGAACTTGTGTATTATAACGACCACAGAGTTTCACCCTCAAATTCTCTTCTAAAACCTTTCCTAAAATCTTCTTTCAAAATGTCTCTAACTGTTTCGCCCAAATAATCCCATAAAATGGATAAAACGGTTTCGCCCAAATAATCCCTAAACGTAATTTCAGCGTGTTCCTTTTGTTTGGCATCTCTGCGCTAACGCATTTCAAATTAATAAGAAACCTGATTCCCGCGCTAAAACAATTCATCGCTAAGATGTTTTTTGGGGAACTGTTTCCATGGCGTTTGGTTATTAATATCTTTTGGAGTTCGACCAAAAGAGTTGTTTCCGAGGCAAAGACATTAATGACTTGGATCTATTCCTGGAGAATCGTTTCTAGGCGAAAATTTTTAAAATCTGACAGATGATGTCATTGGTTGATTGATCTGTCAAGAAAGGGGAATTAATTTGTTGTTTCTAAGGGGAATTATTGATTCACGATAGGTGAATTGAGGTCGAGAGCACAGGTGTTCCAAATTCCTGGACGGCATAACATTCGCTGAGAGCGTGCCAAAAACACACCTGGATAAAGAGGTCATTGACCCCATTAACTACGTGTTCTCCCCAGGGAGGCTATGCCCATATTTGGTGTTAAAAAAAGTTATAGGTGGCAGCAGGGGTGAGCAATGGGAGTTATTATGGCCATTCTACTCTTATTAGTATTTTCCTTAGAAAAGACAACTCCTCCTCAACAAATTTTGGAGAGCAAATACTAAAGATCCGATCAGTTAAAGAAATGATCAAACCAATTTTTACTTGGCGAGCGTGACCGGAACTATAAGACAAAAATCCATTGTTACTTGTCGGTTTTCCGTAAATTTTAAAATCCAGACTATTGTGATTTTTCAAAAGAAGAACATCAAGAAAAGAAAGTTTCCCATTCTCTTCCAATTCAACGGTAAACTTTAAATCCCCTCCCAAACAATTAAGATGTTCCAAAATCCTTTTAATTCCTCCTCCCCATAATCCCATACTGAAATTATGTCATCCATATACCGGCCCTAAAAAATATGTTTTAAAAAAATACGAATCTAACGCAATTGTTTCAATATTCTCCACAAAAATAATAGCTAATAACGTTGAGAAAGGGACTCTATTATGCAAGTACCTTATCTTTTCGAAATACTTACCTGTGAGTTGAAAAAATAAGAGAATTTAGTGCGAAACCTCGAAAAATATACTTTTACAAAAACATCCACATCGGTTTTGAGTTTGATAAAACCCAAGTTTCTTGACAGCTTTCCTTCTATAAGAGTTTCGGCTGCTTCTACACCAATATTTGTGTAAATTGATACAATGTCGAAGCTTGAAAGCAAAGAACTCGAAGATATTTCTACTTTTTTCAGTTTTTCAACCAAATTCGAAGAATTCTTAATAAACGAAATTTGTGTAGACAAAAGTGGTTTACAGATTGACACCAACCATTTACTCAAAACACTTGTTGGTGACCTTGTACATGACACAATTGGTCGTAATGGTAGGTTAGGCTTATGAATTTTGGGAAGTCCATATAATTAAGGGCACAAGGAACTGCGTGGCAGGCATTTGTAATAGAGTTGAGGTGTAATTTTTCCTTCATCCTTTAAGCACTTCAATTCTTTCTTAAACTTATTTGTAAAAGAGTCTGTTGGATCATACGATAGCTTCTTGTATGTTTTTTCATCCTTTAGTAAACTTCTTAATTTTGATTCGTAGTCCTCAGTATTCATCACAACTAAAGTGTTACTCTTATCTGCTTTTGTAATGGTAATTGAACCATCCTTTTTCAAGCTTATAAGAATTCTTATGTCTTTGATGGTCGTACTAGGAAAATCCGGCTTCAACACATATTTAGGCAGGGTTTTTAGGAGAGGAGCTCTTACTTAGCTAACATCTTTTTATTAAATTTGAATTTTCAAGCAAAGATGTTTCTATTGAAGAGATAATGTCTTCCACGGGGACTTTATCCAGTTTAAAACAAAATTTCGGACCCTTTTCAAGCACTGATTGTTCTTGTATCGTTAAAATTCTTGGTGAAAAATTAACTACGCCTGGTTCTAAAATTGACGAAGATATTACCGCATTATTTGTTGGTAATTTCAAAAACTTTTTTTGCTATCTTTCTCTGGCAAGTCGGAAGTCATCATTGAAGTGACATTTTCCTGTTTGTTGAATAAAACAAAAGTCACTTACACTAACCTTTTTTTGATATAAGATTTTCCGGGGTAAGTTTATCCCTCACTATTAAAGCTCTTTTTCGACTTTTATCCTTAATAATGTGATTTAAAGCCTTGAAATGAAAGCTTTGTTCAAACTTTTTTTCCTTGAAAGTGTCCAAATGTAAATTGAATTTTAGTGAAGGTGGCATGATTTTCATCTTCATACATTGTACAAGAAAATCCTGTTGGTTGATAACATGTGCATCTTTTTTCTGAGTGTTTTTATATATTTATCCACAATTTTGGTCAAATCTTCCCCATAAATATGACGTAGATAATTTTGGAGACCACACTGCTTTTCCATGACGATAAATAAAATTTCAAATAGGGATAAAATCCTTTTAATAGACAGTGTTTTTTATAACAGTAATATAACTTCACAAAAATACCAGATATTTCGGTCACATATACAGTGACCGTCATCAGTAGTAAAACTAAAATAAAACAATTTAAAACAAAAGTTTATATACTAAATCAACTAACACTACATATTATTTGAATCCCTAATTCTTTTCAAAGCAAAGGCGGAAGCTATTCTCTTTGACCTTCTTGGATTTTGTTCATTAGCGTTAAATGATATAACATTTGGACAAAGGTCAACTAAATTGGGTGAATTGAACTTTACTCTGTCAGAATTTAATAAATTATCATATATAGAGTTCAGCCCATATTCACCTGTATCTCGATTCAAAGCAATATTCTTGAATGAGATTTTCTTTATTTCAAGAGTTTCACGAAAATTTTGCTTTAAACCCCGATCCCTTGAAATCAAAGAGACATTCTCGAACAAAATAAAATGGTCTGGAAAATTACAAATATGTTCTGAAAGGGCTGAAGTGAAATCTTCAGACTTAGAATCTTGCTTTAAAGCCGAAGAAATAGAATCTTTGTGTTGTAATAATCTTATTTCCAAACTCTGGTTAGTACGTCCCACATATGAGATTCCGCAAGTACATGGGATCTGATAAACCCCACTTTGTTGCCCCAATGAAGTTAGATCCTTGCCAGAATTTAGAAAACTACCCAAAGTATTATTACTCTTTAAAGCTACCCTTAGACCATTGCTTTGTAAAATTCTTTTAAGTTTTTCACTTAGCCCGGGTACATATGGTAAAGAACAAAAAACATCCTTCTCCCGAGTTGTCTCCAAGACTTCCTTAGAAATCTCTAGAAATTTTTTCCTTCTATTTGAAAAAGTCTGGTTAATTAACCAATCTAGATACATGTTACTTATTAGTATTTTTCTTAGAAAAGACAATTCCTCCTGAACAAATTTTGGAGAGCAAAGACTAAAGATCCGATCAGTTAAAGAAATGATCAAACCAATTCTTACTCGGTGTGCATGACTGGAACTATAAGACAAAAATCTATTGTTATTTGTCGGTTTTCTGTAAATTTTAAAATCCAGACTATTTTGATTTTTCAAAAGAAGAACATCAAGAAAAGGAAGTTTCCCATTCTCTTCCAATTCAACGGTAAACTTTAAATCCCCTCCCAAACAATTAAGATCTTCCAAAAATCCTTTAAATTCCTCCTCCCCTTAATCCCATACTTAAATAATGTCATCCTTATAGCAGCCACAGAAAATATGATTTAAAAAATATGAATCTAACGCAATTGTTTCAATATTTTTCACAGAAATAATAGCTAATAAAGGGGATAAAGGGACCCTCTTAGGTAAACCATTTATTTGTTCGAAATACTCCCCTCTATATTGAAAAAAAATAAGAGAACATATTGCACAACCTTACTAAATACATAATTACAGAAACTTCCAAATCTGTTTTGCCACTAATCAAATTCAAATTTCTTAAGAGCTTTCCTTCTAGAAGAGTTTCGGCTGCTTCTACATCAATATTAGTGTACATTGATACAATGTCGAAGCTTGAAAGCAAAGAATTCGAAGAAATTTCTACTTTTTTCAGTTTTTCAACCAAATTCGAAGAATTCTTAATAAACGAAATTTATGTAGACAAAAGTGGTTTACAGATTGACACTAACGATTTGCTCAAAACACTTGTTGGTGACCTTGTACTTGACACAATTGGTCGTAATGGTAGGTTAGGCTTATGAATTTTGGGAAGTCCATATAATTTAGGGCACAAGGAACTGCGTGGCAGGCATTTGTAATAGAGTTGAGGTGTAATTTTTCCTTCATCCTTTAAGCACTTCAATTCTTTCTTAAACTTATTTGTAAAAGAGTCTGTTGGATTATACGATAGCTTCTTCTATGTTTTTTTATCCTTTAGTAAACTTCTTAATTTTGATTCGTAGTCCTCAGTATTCATCACAACTAAAGTGTTACTCTTATCTGCTTTTGTAATGGTAATTGAACCATCCTTTTTCAAGTCTTTAAGAATTCTTAGGTGTTTGATGGTCGTACTAGGAAATGCCGGTTTCAACACAAATTTAGACAGGGTTTTTACGGTAGAAGCTCTTACTAAGCAAACATCTTTTTATTAGATTTGCATTTTTAAGCAAATATGTTTCTATTGAAGAGATAATGTCTTCCACGGGGACTTTATCCGGTTTAAAACAAAATTATGGACGCTTTTTAAGCACTGATTGTTCTTGCATCGCTAAAGTTCTTGGTGAAAAATTAATTACACATGGTCCTAGAATTGACGAAGGTATTACCGCATTATTTGTTGATAATTTCAAAAACTTTTTTTGCAATCTTTCTCTGGAAAGGCTGAAGTCATCATTGAAGTGATTTTTTCCTGTTTGTTGAATAAAACAAAAGTCACTTACACTAACCTTTTTTTGATATAAGATTTTCCAGGGAAAGTTTATCTCTCACTATTAAAGCTCTTTTTCGACTTTTATCCTTAATAATGTGATTTAAAGCCTTGAAATGTAAGCTTCGTTCAAACTTTTCTTCCTTGAAAGTGCCCAAATGTAAATTGAATTTTAGTGAAGGTGGCACAATTCTCATCTTCTTACATCGTACAAGAAAATCCTGTTGGTTGATAACATTTGCATGTTTTTTCTGAGTGTTTATATATTTATCCACAATTTTGGTCAAATCATCCCCATAAATATGACCTCGATAATTTCAGAGACCACACTGCCTTTCCATGACGATTAATAAAAATTCAAATAGGGATAGAATTCTTTTAATAGACAGTGTTTTTTGTAACAGTGATAGAAATTCACAAAAATACCAGATATTTCGGTCACATATACAGTGACCGTCATCAGTAGTAAAACTAAAATAAAACAATTTAAATCAAAAGTTTATATACTAAATCAAATAACACTACATATTGTTTGAATCTCTAATTCTTTTCAAAGCAAAGGCGGAAGCTATTCTCTTTGATCTTCTTTGATTCGGTTCATTAGCGTTCAATGATATAACATTTGGACAAAAGTCAACTACATTTGGTGAACTGAACTTTACTCTGTCAGATTTTAATAAATTATCATACATAGAGTTCACTCCAAATTCACCTGTATCCCGATTCAAAGCAATATTCTTGAATGAGATTTTCTTTAATTCAAGAGTTTCACGAAAAATTTACTTTAAACTCCGATCTCTAGAAATCAAAGAGACATTCTCGAACGAAATAAAATGGTCTGGAAAGTTAAAAATATGTTCTGAAAGGGCTGAAGTGAAATCTTCAGACTTAGAATCTTGCTTTAAAGCCGAAGAAATAGAATCTTTGTGTTGTAATAATCTTATTTCCAAACTCTGGTTAGTACGTCCCACATATGAGCTTCCACAAGTACATGGGATCTGATAAACCCCACTTTGTTGCCCCAATGAAGTTAGATCCTTCGTCGCGTTGTCGTAACGCGTTGTCGTAGACAACGCGTTGTCGTAGAAACATCAAAAACGGGCTAATTCGATTGGAAACTCAAAGGGCTAGTGCCCTTTTTAATAGTCGAAAGTGATTGGAGGGCAACTAGCCCCCCCCCCACGCCCCTCCTTCCCCCAAACACATCCAATCAAAATTTTGAGATAGCCCTTTTGTTCAGCGGAGTTGATTTTCAGATAGAAAATATATTTTTGAGGAGGACACTCCCCCACAACCATCAAGGCAAGGGTTTTAAGTTATGCCCTGGGGGCATATAATGTTTTTATAGAAGGCGTTGTTGTAGAAACTTCAAAACAGCTCATTCGATTGGAAATTCAAAGGGCTAGTGCCCTTCTTAATAGTCGAAAGTGATTGGAGGGCAACTAGCATCCCCCCCACGCCCAGCCGTCCCCCAAACATATCCAATCAAAGATTTGAGACAGGCATTTTGTTCTGGCCTTCCCAAGGCCAGAACAAAATTTGCCCTTTACTGAAAAAAAAATACAAATGAATTTTCATTGTCAGTTTAATATATATATACTGATATCTAGTAATCAAAATGTTAAAATTATTTGATTTATTAAAGTTATAAAAGTAAAAACATTTATATTTTTATCAGTAAAGTGCAAATTTTTTTCCGGCTGTGGGAAGGTATAGGGGTTTTGCGCCCAACTTATGTTAATTTCTGCTCGTTTTGAGTTTGACTCGGTTATTTATTGTAATTTCTGTTCGTTTTGGGTTTCATTTATTTATCGATGCTTATTTATGGTAGTTCCGAGCTTGGTAGATTATTTGATTTTATTTTTGTTCATTTTTGTTTAATGGAGTTCTGTACTTTTCTTTGAAAAACTTATTTTGTGGAAAAAGTTTTTTTTTTAATTAATCAATTAAAAAATAACTTTCCAAAAAATAATTTTTTCAAGGAAAAGTAATGGCCATTTTAAACTTAAGCTCAGCAGATATAAATATCTGTTGAAATTCAAACTCATAATGACCAGAAATTGCTATTAAAGAATAAATGAAACCCAAAACGAACAGCAATTAATATCATTATACATCAAATATTCAGTTAAATTTATTAGTTCTTTCTAAAATTGTTCAAGGCGAATATAGTTTCACTACAAACAAGAGTTTGGATACTGCCCCCTTCCTTAACTGTAAAAACCAAAAGACTACTGCGTCATTAGCGCTTCACTGAAAACGAATTATATTACAAATATTTTCTCTTGCAGTTCTTACAGCATTGATAAAAATAAAATTACACTGAAATAAATTCTTGAACTGATGGAACTTTCAAAAATTAATCAAACAGTTCGTGGTAACGAACTGTAAGTAAGGAGCGACCCGGCTCAATGGTAACCGAAACTCTAAAAAACGGAATTTTGATACCAATAGATACATCAAAAGTATCAGCTTTTAATTCTGATTTCAAATATATAAGTTTCATCAAGTTTAATTTTACCTATCAAAAGTTACGCGCCTGAGAAAATTTCGCTGATTTTTGAAAAAAGGGGGAAAGACCCCCTAAAAGTTAAAGAACCTTAACGAAAATCACACCATCATATTCAGCGTATCAAAGAACCCTACTGTAGAGGTTTCAAGCTCCTATCTACAAAAATGTGGAATTTTCCATTTTTTGCCAGAAGGAAGATCACTGATGCGTGTTTATTTGTTTTTTGTTTGTTTTTGTTTTTTTTTCCCAGGGGTGATCGTATCGACCCAGTGGTCCTAGAATATTGCGGGAGGGCTCCTTGGAACGGAAATTGAAAGTTCTAGTGGCCTTTTTAAGTGACCAAAAAAATGGAGGGCAACTAGGCCCCCTCCCACGCTCATTTTTTTCCCAAAGTCACCCGATAGTAGAATGGCCCCTATTGACACGACTGCCCACCCCTGCTGCCACCTACAACTTTTTTTACATAATTTATTCAAGGATTATCGATCTGTTGTTGTTTGGCCACGTGTAATGACATGAGGGGTGATTTACATAATCGCTCGGGGAATTATTGATTTATGACACTGGGGGGTGATTTACATAATCGCTAGGGGCAATGTATTGATCTAGGACTCGAGGGGGAAGTGAATTTCCGAGAACTTGATTGCGTAATCGCTAGGGGAAATTATTGATTCACGAAGGGGAAATTAAGAAACAAACTTGGCTTCATTGTTGTTTGGCTAGCCTAACCTGAGAACTTGATTTACATAATCGACGGGGGAATTATTGATTCACGAAGGGGGGAATTAAGAAAAAAACATGTTTTCTTTGATTTTTAGACTAACCTGTGAACTTGATTTACATAATTGCTTGGGGAAATTATTGATTCACGAAGTGGAAATTAAGAAAAATTAAGGCTTCTTTAATCTTAGGTATATGGGATAAACATTCTTTAGGTCAGAGAGAAAAATTCATATTCTATTTTTAAATAGGGCTTCATTGATCTTTAGTGTCAGGAATTATAAATGACATCACTTGTTATCTTGGCATTATGCGGGAGTCTAAAGAGATAGAAATTCTATTTTTTAATACGGCTTCACTGAGTTTTAAGTCGGAGAGATAAATTGATATTCGAACGAAACCTTAATAGTTTAGCTAGGAAAATTTATGAGATGAAGAGATTAACGTAGGAAAGGGTTTCCTATAAAGTTTAAATGTGAAAGCACAGATATGCCAAAAAACAAAAGGAACACACAGAAATTACGTTTAGGGATTATTTGGGCGAAATGGTTTTAGACAGCTTATGGAATTATTTCGGCGAAAAAGTTAGAGAAATTTTAAAAGTAGATTTTAGAAAGGGTTTTAGAAGAGGTTTTGAGGGTGTTCGTTATAATACACAAGTTCCATTTGAACAGTGTTGTGAGGTCCCCTACCACAACCCCAAAGGGCCCCGATCGCCCTACCCCGATCCAAAGGGTTCCAATCCCCATACCCCAGTCCAGAAGGAACCCCCAAACCCTCTACCCCAACCCGGAAGGAAGCCCCCGGGTCTCAAAGGTCCCCCCAGCGCCCCAAGGGCCACCGGCGCCCCCCAACGCCCCCCCCCCCCCCCCCACCCCCCTCCCCCGGCCCCCCCAAGGCCCATCCAGCTCCCAAAAGACCCCCGGGGTCCCAAAGGCCCTCCACCGGTCGCCAAATGTCCCCCAGGCTCCCAACTGGCCCCCGGACCCCCAAAGGCCCTCCACCGGTCCCCAAAGGTCCCCCGGGCCAGAGAAGCGCCGCCGGGATGCGCCGTGGGCCAGGAAAGCGCCACAGGATGCACCGCAGGGATGCGCCGCGGGTCAGGAAAGCGACGCAGGGGATGCGCCGCAGGGAGGCACCGCAGGAAAGCGATGCAGGAGGCGTCGCAGGGATTTGTGTGTGTAAGTTTTTGTGTGTGTGTGTGTAAGTTTTTGTTTGTGTGTCAGTTTTTGTGTGCGTGTAAGATTTTGTGTGTGTGTGTCTGTTTTTTTGTGTGTGTAAGTTTGTTTGTATGTGTGTAAGTTTTTTTTTGTCTGTGTAAGTTTTTTTTGTATGTTTGTTAGTTTTTTTTTGTGTGTCATTTTTTTTGTGTGTGTTTTTTTTTGTGTGCGTGTAAGTTTTTGTGTGTGTAAGTTTTTGTGTGTGTGTGTAAGTTTTTTTGTATGTGTAAGTTTGTTTGTGTGTGTGTGTGTGTTTATGTGTGCGTGAGTGTGTGTGTGTGTGTGTGTGTGTAAGTTTTTGTTTGTGTGTAAGTTTTTGTTTGGGTTTTATTTTTTTGGGGTGTGCAAGTTTTTGTGTGTTTGTAATTTTTTTTGTATGTTTGTTAGTTTGTGTGTGTGTGTAAGTTCCTATGTTTGTGTTAGTTTTTTTTGTGTGTGTTTTAGTTTGTTTGTTTTTAAGTTTTTTTTAGTTTGTAAGTTTTTTTTTGTTAGGTTTAGTTTTTTGTGTGTTTTAGTTTTTGTGTGTGTGTAAGTTTTTGTGTGTGTGTGTAATTGTTTTTTAGTGTGCAAGTTTTTTTTTTGTCTTTTAAATTTTTTGTAAGTGTTTGATTTTTTGTGTGGGTTTAATTTTTTTTGTTGGTAAGTAAGTTTTGTTTGTGTGTGTGTCAGTTTTTGTGTCTGTTTGTAAGTTTTTGTGTGTGTTTGTAATTTTTTTTGTGTGTGTGTGTAAGTTTTTGTGTGTGTGTGTGTGTCTGTAAGTTTTTGTATATGTGTAAGTTTTTTTGTGTGTGTGTAAATTTTTTGTGTGTGTGTAAGTTTTTTTTGTGTGCGTAAGTTTTTTTGTGTGTGTAAGTGTTTTTGTGTGTGTGTGTGAGTTTTTCTAATATGTTGTGTGTGTGTAAGTTTTTGTGTGTATGTAAGTTTTTTTGTGTGTGTGTGTAATTTTGTTTGTGTGTTTTATTTTGTGTTTTTTTGTGTATTTGTTTTTTTGTGTTTGTTTTTGTTTTTTTGTGTGTTTTTTTTTTTGTGTGTGTAAGTTTTTGTGTGTGTAAGTTTTTTTGTGTGTGATAGTTTTTTTGTTTGTTTGTGAGTTTTTTTTTTTGTGTTTGTGTGTCTTTTTTTTTTTGTGTGTTTATTTTTTTTTGTGTGTGTTACTTTATGTGTTTGTGTGAGTTTTTTTGTTTGTGTTATTCTTTGTGTGTTTGTAAGTTTTTATGTGTGTTTAAGTTTTTTTGTCTTTGTAAGTTTTTTTGTGTGTTTTTTTTTTTGTTTGTGTGTTAGTTTTTTTTGTGTGTGTAAGTTTTTGTGTGTGTATGTTTTTTTTTGTGTTTTAGTTTTTGTATGTGTGTGTAAGTTTTGTGTGTGTGTGTAAGTTTTTGTGTGTGTGTGTGTGTTTAAGTTTTTTTGTGTGTTAAAGTTTTTGCGTGTGTGTAAGTTTTTGTGTGTGATTGTGATTATTTTCTATGAAGATGTAAAGTTTCACTTTAATTCTAAATTTTATTAAATTCAGTTCAGACTTTTCTCAAAAAGATGAAACAATTTAAAGTTCTCTTCCAAATATTTTCCTGGAAAAAGAAAATTCCAAAGACAAAAAATTTAAAGTTCACTTCTAAATTTTTACATAGAAGATAGGAAAAGTTATAATTTGATTGTGATTATTTTCAATGAACATAAATAGCTTCACTTTAATTATAAATTTTCTTAAATTCAATTCTTATCTTTCTCAAAGAGATGAAAAAATTTAAAGCTCTGTTCCAAATATTTTCCCGGAAGAAGAAAATTTCAACTTCGATTCTGAATTTTTGTCAATGAAAATGAAATAAGTTATTGATCAATTCTATTTTCCTAAAATAATATAAAATTTTCCACTACAATTCAGATTTTTCTCAAAGAGATGGAAAAATTTAAAATACTGTTCCAAATTTTTCATAGAAGATAGAAAAGTTCAAGTTCTCTTCTGAATTTTACCAAAGAACACAATTCAATTCTAATTTCTCCAGAGAAAATAAAAAGCTTCCACTTCAGTTTTAAGTTCACCAAGATATGAAAAATTTAAAGTTCACTTCTAAATTTTTCCGTAGAAGATAGGAAAAGCTATACTATGATTGTGATTATTTTCCGTGAAGATAAAAAGTTTCAATTTAATTCTAAATTTTCTTAAATTCAAATCCGACCTTTCTCAAAGAGATGAAAAATTTAAAGTTCTGTTCCAAATATTTTCCCGGAAGAAGAAAAGTTCAACTTCGATTCTGAATTTTCTCAATGAAAATGAAATAAGTTATTGATCAATTCTACTTTCGTAAAATAATATAAAAAGTTTCCACTTCAGTTCAGATTTTTCTCAAAGAGATGAAAAAATTTAAAATACTGTTCCAAATTTTCATAGAAGATAGAAAAGTTCAAGTTCTCTTCTGAATTTAACCAAAGAACACAATATAATTCTAATTTCTCCAGAGAAAATAAAAAACGTCCACAGATTATTTTCCATGATGATAAAAAGTTTTACTTTAATTCTAAATTTTCTTAAATTCAATTCCGGCCTTTCTCGAAGAGATGAAAAAATTTAAAGTTCTGTTCAAAATATTTTCCCGGAAGAAGAAAAGTTCAACTTCGATTCTGAATTTTCTCAATGAAAATGAAATAAGTTATTGATCAATTCTATTTTCCTAAAATAATATAAAATTTACCACTTCAATTCAGATTTTTCTCAAAGAGATGAAAAAATTTTAAATATTGTTCCAAATTTTTCTTAGAAGATAGAAAAGTTCAAGTTCTCTTCTGAATTTTACCAAAGAACATAATTCAATTCTAATTTCTCCAGAGAAAATAAAAAGCTTCCACTTCAGTTTTAAGTTCACCATGACATAAACAATTAAAAGTTCAGTTCGAAATTTTTCAGTACAAGATAGGAAAAGTTATACTATGATTGTGATTATTTTCCATGAAGATAAAAGTTTCAATTTAATTCTAAATTTTCTAAAATTCAGTTCCGACTTTTCTCATAGAGATGAAAAATTTAAAGTTCTGTTCCAAATTTTTCATAGAAGATAGGAAAAGTTATACTTTGATCGTGAATATTCAAGTCCACTTCTGAATTTTACCAAAGAACATAATTCAATTCTAATTTCTCCAGAGAAAATAAAAAGCTTCCACTTCAGTTTTAAGTTGACCAAGACATAAAAAATTTAAAGTTCAGTTCGAAATTTTTCCATAGAAGATAGGAAAAGTTATACTACGATTGTGATTATTTTCTATGAAGATAAAAAGCTTCACTTTAATTCTAAATTTTCTTAAATTCAGTTCCGACTTTTCTCAAAGAGATGAAAAAATTTAAAGTTCGTTTCCAAATATTTTCCCGGAAGAAGAAAAGTTCAACTTCGATTCTGAATTTTCTCAATATAAATGAAATAAGTTATTGATCAATTCTATTTCCCCAAAATAATATAAAAAGTTTTCACTTCAGTTCAAATTTTTCTCAAAGAGAGGAAAAAATTTTTAATACTGTTCCAAATTTTTCATAGAAGATAGAAAAGTTCAAGTTCTCTTCTGAATTCTAACAAATAACATAATTCAATTCTAATTCCTCCAGATAAAATAAAAAGCTTCCACTTCATTTTTAATTTCACCAAGACATAAAAAATTTAAAGTTCAGTTCTAAATTTTTCCTTAGAAGAGAGGAAAAGTTATACTATGATTGTGATTATTTTCTATGAAGATAAAAAGTTTCACTTTAATTCTAAATTTTCTTAAATTCTATTTTGTCCTTTCTCAAAGGGATGAAAAAATTTAAAGTTCTGTTCAAATATTTTCTCGGAAGAAGAAAAATTCAACTTCGATTCTGAATTTTCTCAATGAAAATGAAACAAGCTATTGATCAATTCTATTTTCCTAAAATAATATAGAAAGTTTCCGCTTCAGTTCAGATTTTTCTCAAAGAGATGAAAAATTTAAAATACTGTTTCAAATTTTTCATAGAAGATAGAAAAGTTTAAGTTCTTTTCTGAATTTTACCAACAAACACAATTCAATTCTTAATTTTTCTAGAGAAAATAAAAAGCTTCAACTTCAGTTTTAAGTTCATCAAGACATAAGAAATTTTAAATTTATGTTCTAAATTTTTCCGTTGAGGATAGGATACTTATGCTATGATTTTGATTATTTTCCATTAAGATAACAAGTTTCAATTTAACTCAAAATTTTTTTAAATTCAGATCCGACTTTTCACATAGAGAAGAAAATATTAAAAGTTTTGTTCCAAATTTTTAATAGAAGATTGGAAAAGTTACACTTTGATCGTGAATATTCAAGTTCTCTTCTGAATTTTACAAAAGAACACAACTCAATTCTAATTTCTCCAGAGAAAATAAAAAGCTTCCACTTCAGTTTTAAGTTCACCAAGACATAAAAAATTTAAAGTTCAGTTCTAAATTTTTCCATAGAAGATAGGAAAAGGTATACTATGATTGTGATTATTTTCTATGAAGATAAAAAGTTTCACTTCAATTTTAAAGTTTCTCAAAGAAGTGAAGAAAAGTTCAATATCGATTCTGAATTTTCTCAAAGAAAATGAAATAATATATTGATCAATTCTATTTTCACAAAATAATATAAAATTTTCCACTTCAGTTCAGATTTTTCTCAAACAGATGAAAAAATTTAAAATACTGTTCCAAATTATTCATAGAAGATAGAAAATTTCAAGTTCTCTTCTTAATTTTACCAAGTAACATAATTCAATTGTAATTTCTCCAGATAAAATAAAAAGCGTTCACGTCAGTTTTAAGTTCACCTAGAAAAAAAAAATTTAATGTTCAATTCAAAATTTTTCCGTAGAAGATAGGAAAAGGTATACTATGATTGTGATTATTTTCTATGAAGATAAAAAGTTTCACTTTAATTCTAAATTTTCTTAAATTCAATTCCGACCTTTCTCAATGAGATGAAAAAATTTAAAGTTCTGTTCCAAATATTTTCCCGGAAGAAGAAAAGTTCAACTTTGATTCTGAATTTTCTCAATGAAAATGAAATAAGTTATTAATCAATTCTATTTTCCTAAAATAATATAAAATTTTCCACTTCAATTCAGATTTTTCTCAAAGAGATGAAAAAATTTAAAATATTGTTCCAAATTTTTCATAGAAGATAGGAAAAGTTATACTTTGATTGTGAATAATCTTTATGAAGATATGGATCTCCACTTTAATTCGGATTTTTCTCGAAGGATTTCAAGATATACGAGTTCTCCTCTTAATTTTCATAGAGAAGAGAAAAAAAAGCTCACTCAATTCTGAAATTTAAGATTGAAAATTAAAGAGCTGACTATGAGGAACTCATTTTCTCGATAACAAAAAATATTTAATATTTAATTCTAAATTTTCCCATAGAATATAGAAGTGACTAAAGTCTGATTGTTACTATTTGCCATGAATATAAAAAGTTTCACTTTATTTCAAATTTTTCTTAAATTCATTTCATTCATCTAACAACCAAAAACAATAGGTTAGATTACGTATAAATAAATATTAATAAATAATTATAAAAATTTTTCCATGTTTAAGTAAGGTTAGGTTAGGTTAACATATCTTGAGTGCTCATGATAAGCTAACCTAACCTAACTTAAACATGGTAAAAAGATTAAATTAGGTTAGGTTAGGCTAGATTAAGTTAGGTTAGGTTAAGTTAGGTTAGCCTACGTACGCGCGCGTACGTAGTCGGAACTTAAAGTCGGAACTGAATTTAAGAAAATTTAGAATGAAAGTGAAACTTTTTATCTTCATGGAAAATAATCACAATCATAGTATAACTTTTCCTATCTTCTATGGAAAAATTTCGAACTGAACTTTTAATTTTTTATGTCTTGGTGAACTTAAAACTGATGTGGAAAATTTTTATTTTCTCTGGAGAAATTAGAATTGAATTATGTTCTTTGGTAAAATTCAGAAGAGAACTTGAACTTTTCTACCTTCTAAGAAAAATTTGGAACAATATTTTAAATTTTTTCATCTCTTTGAGAAAAATCCGAATTGAAGTGGTAAATTTTATATTATTTTAGGAAAATAGAATTGATCAATCAATAACTTATTTCATTTTCATTGAGAAAATTCAGAATAAAAGTTGAACTTTTCTTCTTCCGGGAAAATATTTTGAACAGAACTTTAAATTTTTTCATCTCTTTGAGAAAGGCCGGAATTGAATTTAAGAAAATTTAGAATTAAAGTGAAACTTTTTATCCTCATGGAAAAATAATCTGTGGAAGCTTTTTTATTTTCTCTGGAGAAATTAGAATTGAATTGTGTTCTTTGGTAAAATTCAGAAGAGAACTTGAACTTTTCTATCTTCTATGAAAATTTGGAACAGTATTTAAAAATTTTTCATCTCTTTGAGAAAAATCTGAACTGAAGTGGAAACTTTTTATATTATTTTACGAAAGTAGAATTGATCAATAACTTATTTCATTTTCATTGAGAAAATTCAGAATCGAAGTTGAACTTTTCTTCTTCCGGGAAAATATTTGGAGCAGAACTTTAAATTTTTTCATCTCTTTGAGAAAATTTGGAATTGAATTTAAGAAAATTTTGAATCAAAGTGAAACTTTTTATCTTCCCGGAAATTAATCTCAATCACAGTATAACTTTTCCTATCTTCTACGGAAAAATTTTGAACTGAACTTTAAATTTTTCATGTCTTGGTGAACTTAAAACTAAAGTGGAAGCTTTTTATTTTCTCTGGAGAAATTAGAATTGAATTATGTTATTTGGTAAAATTCAGAAGAGAACTTGAACTTTTCTATCTTCTATGAAAAATTTGGATCATTATTTTTAATTTTGCCATCTCTCTGAGAAAAATCTGAATTGTAGTTGAAAATTTTATATTATTTTAGGAAAATAGAATTGATAAATAGCTTATTTCATTTTCATTGACAAAAATTCCGAATCTAAGTTGAAATTTTCTTCTTCCGGGAAAATATTTGGAACAGAGATTTAAATTTTTTCATCTCTTTGAGAAAGATCGGAATTGAATTTAAGAAAATTTGGAATTAAAGTGAAGCCATTTATTTTCATGGAAAATAATCAAAATACTAGTATAACTTTTCCTATCTTGTACGGAAAAATTTCGAACTGAACTTTTAATTTTTTATGTCATGGTGAACTTAAAACTGAAGTGGAAGCTTTTTATTTTCTCTGGAGAAATTAGAATTGAATTATGTTCTTCGGTAAAATTCAGAAGAGAACTTTAACTTTTCTATCTTCTAAGAAAAATTTGGAACAATATTTTAAAATTTTTCATCTCTTTGAGAAAAATCTGAATTGAAGTGGTAAATTTTATATTATTTTAGGAAAATAGAATTGATCAATAACTTATTTCATTTTCATTGAGAAAATTCAAAATCGAAATTGAACTTTTCTTCTTCCGGAAAAATATTTGGAACAGAACTTTAAATTTTTTCATCTCTTCGAGGAAGGCCGGAATTGAATTTAAGAAAATTTAGAATTAAAGTAAAACTTTTTATGTTCATGGAAATTAATCTGTGGGAGCTTTTTATTTTCTCTGGAGAAATTAGAATTATATTGTGTTCTTTGGTTAAATTCAGAAGAGAACTTGAACTTTTCTATCTTATATGAAAATTTGGAACAGTATTTAAAGATTTTTCATCTCTTTGAGAAAAATCTGAACTGAAGTGGAAACTTTTTATATTATTTTACGAAAGTAGAATTGATCAATAACTTATTTCATTTTCATTGAGAAAATTCAGAATCGAAGTTGAACTTTTCTTCTTCCGGGAAAATATTTGGAACAGAACTTTAAATTTTTTCATCTCTTTGAGAAAGGTCGGAATTGAATTTAAGAAAATTTAGAATTGAAGTGAAACTTTTTATCTTCATGGAAAATAATCACAATCATAGTATAACTTTTCCTATCTTCTACGGAAAAATTTAGAAGTGAACTTTAAATTTTTCATATCTTGGTGAACTTAAAACTGAAGTGGAAGCTTTTTATTTTCTCTGGAGAAATTAGAATTGAGTTATGTTCTTTGGTAAAATTCAAAATAGAACTTGAACTTTTCTATCTTCTATGAAAAATTTGGAACAGTATTTAAAATTTTGCCTTCTCTTTGAGAAAAATCTGAATTGTAGTGGAAAATTTTATATTATTTTAGGAAAATAGAATTGATAAATAACTTATTTCATTTTCATTGACAAAAATTCAGAATCGAAGTTGAAATTTTCTTCTTCCGGGAAAATATTTGGAACAGAACTTTAAATTTTTTCATCTCTTTGAGAAAGGTCGGAATTGAATTTAAGAAAATTTAGAATTAAAGTGAAGCTTTTTATCTTCATGGAAAATAATCACAATCAAATTATAACTTTTCCTATCTTCTATGGAAAAATTTAGAAGTGAACTTTAAATTTTTTGTCTTTGGACTTTTCTTTTTCCAGGAAAATATTTGGAACAGAACTTAAAATTTTTTCATCTCTTTGAGAAAAGTCGGAACTGAATTTAATAAAATTTAGAATTAAAGTTAAACTTTACATCTTCACATAAAATAATCACAATCACACACAAAAACTTACACACACACAAAAACTTACACACACACAAAAACTTACACACACACACACACACAAAAACTCACACACACACACACAAAAATAAGACAAACATAAAAAAACATACACACACACAATAAAACTTACACACACACAAATACTTAAACACACACAAAAACTTAAACACACAAAAAAACATACACACAAAAACTTACACACACACAGAAACTTACACACACATAAAAAATTACACACACACACACACACAAAAACTTACACACACACAAAACCGTACACACACACAAACACAAAAACTTACACACACACAAAAACTTAAACAAATACAAAAACTTAAACACACACAAACACAAAACAAACTTAAACACGCACAAAAGTACACACACACAAAAAAATAAACACACACACACACACAAACACACAAACACTTAAAAAGACAAAAAGAATTACACACACACACAACCTAATATACACACAAAAAAACTAAAACACATAAAAAAAAGTACACACACACAAAAAAACTTATCCAAAAAAAAAACAATATCAACGAAAAAAAAATTAAACACAAAAACCAAAAATAAAAAAAACAAATAATTACACAAACAAAAAAAACGTAAAAATCACAAATAAATTACACACACACAAAAACATACACACACACAATAAAAATAACACACACATAAAAACAACAAAACAACAATAAAAACTTACACACGCACACAAAAAAAGTTACAATAAAAGAAAAACTTACACACACAAAAACTTACACACACACAAAAAACTATCAATCACACAAAAACATGAAGACACAAAAAAAAAAACAAAAACACAAAAAAACAAACAAAAACAAAAACTTACACACAAAAAAAAACTTACACACACACAAAACATAACACGCAAAAACAAAATATAACACACATACAAAACCATACACACACACACACACACACAAACTATTACACACACACACAAAATCTTACAGACATACAAAACATAAAACACACACAAAAACATACACACCCAAACACAAAACTTACTTACTCACACAAAAACTTACACACACACAAAAACTTACACACTTACAAAAACTTACACACACAAAAAAACACACAAATAAAAACAACCTTACACACACACACAAAAACTTACACACACACAAAAACTTACACACACAAAAAACTTACACACACAAAAAAAAACTTACACACACAAAAAAACTTACAAACACATAAAATTACACACACACAAAAAAAACTTACACAAACATAAAAACTTAGACATACGTAAAAACATACACACACACAAGCAAAATTACATACACACAAAAACTTACACACACAAAAAACAAACAAACAAACAAAAAAACACACACACACACAAACACACACACACACACACACACACACACACACACACACACACACAAACTTACACACACACACACACACGAAAAAACTTACAGACACACAAAAACTGACACACAAAAACTTACACACACACAAAAAATTACACACACAAAAACTCAAAAACAAAAGAAAATTTAAACACACACAAAAAAACAAAAACAGACAAAAAAACATACACACACAAAAACAAAAAAACACAAAGAAACACACACACAAAAAAAAATACACACACACAATAGAATAAACACACACAAAAACAAAAAAACAAACAAAAACAGACACACACACAAAAAAACTTAAACACACAAAAAAACTTACACACACACAAAAACTTACACACACACAAAAATTACACACATACACAAAAGTTACATACACACAAAAACTTACTTTTACTTTTTAGTTACTTTTTTGCGGCGCATCCCTGCGGTGCATCCTGCGGCGCTTTCCTGCGGTGCCTCCCTGCGGCGCATCCCCCGCGGTGCTTTCCTGACCCGCGGCAAATCCCTGCGGCACATCCTGTGGCGCTTCCCGGACCCACGGTGCATTCCGGTGGCGCTTCTCGGGCCCGGGGGACCTGTGGGGACCGGGGGTGGGCCTTTGGAGCACCAGGCGGGCCTGTGGGGGTCTGGGGGGCACTTGCGGACCGTTGGGGCATTTGGGAGCCCGGTGGGCCTGGGAGGGCCGGGGGAGGGCCTTTGGGGGTCCGTGGGGCCAGTTGGGAGCCTGGGGGACATTTGGGGACTGGTGGAGGGCCTTTGGGACCCCCTTGGTCGTTTGGGTGCTAGTTGGGCCTTTGGGGGCCGGGGGAGGGCGTTTGGCGGCCTGGGGTGGGCCTTTGGGGGCGCCGGGGGCCCTTGGGGAGCTGGGGGGACCTTTGAGGACCGGGGGCTTCCTTCGAGGTTGGTGTAGGAGGACTGGAACCCTTTGGGGTTGGGTAGAGGACCTCACAACACTGTTCAAATGGAACTTGTGTATTATCACGACCACACTCAAAACCTCTTCTAAAACCCTTTCTAAAATCTTCTTTTAAAATTTCTCTAACTGTTTCGCCGAAATAATTCCATAAGCTGTCTAAAACCGTTTCACCCAAATAATCCCTAAAAGTAATTTCTGTGTGTTCCTTTTGTTTTTTGGCATCTCTGTACTTTCACATTTAAAATTTCTAGGAAACCCTTTCCTACGTTAATCTCTTCATCTCATAAATTTTCCTAGCTAAACTATTAAGGTTTCGTTAGAATATCAATTTATCTCTGCCACTTAAAACTCAGTGAAGCCATATTAAAAAACAGAAATTCTATCTCTTTAGACTCCCTCATAATGCAAAGATAACAAGGGATGTCATTTATAATTCCTGACACTAAAGATCAATGAAGCCATATTTAAAAATAGAATATTAATTTTTCTCTCTGACCTAAAGAATGTTTATCCCACAGACCTAAGATTAAAGAAGCCTTAATGTTTCTTAATTTCCCCTTCGTGAATCAATAATTTCCCCTAGCGATTATGTAAATCAAGTTCACAGGTTAGTCTAAAGATCAAAGAAACCATGTTTTTTCTTAATTCTCCCCTTCGTGAATCAATAATTTCCCCTAGCGATTATGTAAAACAATTTCTCAGGTTAGGTTAGCCAAACAACAATGAAGCCAAGTTTGTTTCTTAATTCCACCCTTCGTGAATCAATAATTTCCCCTAGCGATTACGCAATCAAGTTCTCGGAAATTCACTTCCCCCTCGAGTCCTAGATCAATACATTGCCCCTAGCGATTATGTAAATCACCCCACAGTGTCATAAATCAATAATTCCCCGAGCGATTATGTAAATCACCCCTCCTGTCATTACACGTGGCCAAACAACAACAGATCGATAAACCTTGAATAAATTATGTAAAAAAAGTTGTAGGTGGCAGCAGGGGTGGGCAGTGGTGTCAATAGGGGCCATT